>NW_024039477.1:212500-344066 GCF_016077235.1 Cyprinodon tularosa | reverse complement strand
CCAGCTATTATTTCAATCCAAATGAAAAATGGAGAACAGATAAGCAGATCATGGCTTGTCTACAGTGAAAAGAAGGACTGGAATATTTACTTTTGCCTTTTGGAAACACAGGAAGGAGCAATCAGAAACAACAAGAAAAGGGACAAGAAGAGAGGGACACAACCTAGAACAAATAATGGATGTCTATTCTATTAACATTTCTCTATCTGTAGAATGGGTCTGTTTTATGTGTTTTCTTCTCAGACGGCCCCCTGCCTTTCTTTGCCTAGGGCCCCAAATTTCCTAAATCCGCCCCTGCCTGCTCGTTCAGCAAGAGCTGCTCTGCATGAGTTTGGTTCTCAGTGAAGATGTTTGACACGTGTCACATTACTTTATTCACTCAACTTTCATCCTCTTAACTTATTTACTAATATTTACTTTATGGATTTACTTTGTCTTTTTAGTATCTTACTGTTTCTCCTTTTTTCTTGCTCTGTTTTTCTTTCCTTCCTTCTATTATTCCTTTGAATTCTTAGTAACTTCTTTCCATCCTTACCTCCTTTCCTTTTAAATGTAATACTTTCCTAACTTCATTTATCTTCTTTCAATCTTTACTTTCTTTATTTCCAAATCCCTTTTCTCATCGCTGATGCATTATCATTGTCCTAAAAAACCTTTCTGCCTTTGCTACAAACTACTTTCTATTTTCAATTTTTCCTTTTTTCCATCTCTCCTAAGTTGTCTCCTTTCTTCCATTCCTTCTTTTTCCACTTTTCTCTCTTCCTTCATCGATTCCTTTTTTCCTTCTTAGTATTTTCTTTCCATTTTGCCTTTTTTTTTTTCTGCTCCTTTCTGTCATCCTGCCTTTTTTCTTCACTAACTTCCTTCCTCAGCTGTTTTCCTTAAGGTAATCTTTTCTTGTTTCCTGATTAGTTCCTTCTTTCATTTCTAACTTTTGGTTCTGACTTACATTCTAAGTCAGTGGCTTAGTTTTTCCTCCCTTCTCTTCATCTTTTAAGCCCCTGTCACACCTTGCTGATTTATCCTGCATATTACTGACATCCCAGAATCTCCTAAAATGCTGGAATACACTGAACTTTCTATGGATTTTTTCAATTTTGGGCATAGAGTACATAGAGTATTGATTACGAGTCCAGAACTTCTTTCCAACGACAGCCTAACTTATGCATAACGCACAGCAGCGTAATGCCCGGGAAATGATGAACAAGCCAGCGTCCTGATTGGGGCAGCGATGCACCTGGAGGCGCCCGGCCTGCATACGAAGATTACTTTGATCACGATATTACTATTACGAAAGAGTATTAGGGCCAGGCCTGAGATTTTTTTTTCCTTCTAATTCAAGAATAAAGTCGTAAAATTACGAAAATAAATTAGTAAAATTACAAGAATAAATTCGTAAAGTTCTGAAAATAAAGGCGTAAAATTATGACATTAAAGTAAAAAAATCACCAGAATAAAGTCGTAATATTAAGAGAATAAAGTCCTAAAATTCCGAGAAACTTGTTGTGTTTCACGACAACTCCTACAAGAAGCCCTTTCTTCCCTAAAATGAGTAAGGTCGAGCATCCTGTGAAGTTATACTTTGGCTCTGGTTTGACAAATAAGAAAATCTTTTAGCAGCAGCATCAAACTGGGCAGGATGTCAAAGTGGTTGCTGATTGGGTGGAGCTGGTCGGCCGTCATATGCTGGGCGGAGCTCCAAGCTTTCCTTCTTGTCGTGTGAAGACTTAATTCTTTGACTTTATTCTCGTAATTTTATGATTTTATTCTCGTAATAGAAGAAAAAATAATTCTCTAGCCTGGCCCCAATACTCCATCGTATAACATAGCTGCTGTTTACTGCCTGCTCCCCAAAAGAAAAGAATAAAGAAAAAGAAAGAAAGAAAGTTTTTGGTGGCATCAGATTCAGCGTCATGTCTGCTAGGAAGTTTGTTGGTGGTGGGCGTGAACGCAGGGAGGATCCATCACCCTACACCTTCTGGCTCACTCTGATGGGGATGAATTCTAGAGGAGAACTGATGGTTTCCTCCTGTGAACCCCCTTTATACCAAAACGCTGCCAATACGCCATTATACAGTAGCTGGAAGCTAGAAACGCGTTCAGCGCTCGTCTGGAACACGTCAGATACGTTGATATGCGTTGGAGAGAAGTTCTAGATAAGTTATGCAGAAGTTAGTCAAAGGTTTAGGATAAGCTGGACGCCACGACTGATGAGGAACTGACACCGAATAAATGTCAACCATCAGATAACTGACGTGGAACTGATGGCCCACGTATGGCAGATGCCGGCATACGGCGGGACCCTGTTTACCAGCCTATTCCAGCATTTTTGCCAGATTTTTCGTAGGTCGCTACGCTGATCTAAATGGCCAAGGGGTGACAGATGCTACTGTAGCATAACGGCTCCTGTCTTGTGTGTCTATCATCCAGTTTGACGGCACCATACTCCTGATAACGTTGCTGGTGTTGTTTCCTCCTGCTGGCCCTCCTCTTTATGTGGTGGTTCTGGCCTCTGTGCTGCACCGGGGTAAGAAATCGGCCCAAAAACGCCTTTTATCAGGCATTAATTGAAAAGTCCTTTCAGCTAAACGTTCAGGTTTTAAGGACCCGTACCCCCCCTTCCTCCCGGGGTTTCCAAAGGCCACAGAAAAAATTGAATCGCCTTTTCATTTCTTCGTAAATTATCTTTTTTTTGGCTGTTCGTTTTTTAGGGGGGGGGGGCTCGAACGCAGGGCTCGGGGCCCCTTTTACCATTGTATCTGTGTGTTTTTAGGCCCGGCAGCTCCAGCTGCAAAGGGGGCCTATTGTTCCTGCTTTTTCCTTTTTTTTTTTTATTTTTCTCCTTAAAAAAAAAAGTTTTTTGGGGGTTTTTAACATCCCCAAAACCAAAAATTTGGGCATAAAATTCCCCCCTGTAAAAATTTACGTATTATTTGGTCCAAAAGGGGGCGTGGCCAAAAATGGCTTTTCCCCCCCAAGTAGGGGGGAAAACCCGAAAATAAGAGATTTTTGAGATTTTGGGGAGGGCAAACCCCCAAAAATTTTTAAAAAAACTTAGGGGATCTCAAAACCACAGGGCGGCCATTTGGTCAAACCCTTTTTTGGATTTTTTAAAATTTTTGCCAAATTTGGGAACTCCTCTAGGACGGGGGGGGCCATCGGCTTCAAACTTGGCATGTATGCAGATAAGGCGTAATCAAACATCAAATTTTTTTGAGTTTTCCAGCATTTTAAAAAAGGGGGGTGGCCAGGCCTCGAATTTGGGCGACTCCCAACATTTTTCAAAAGCAATAACTTTTACATAAAACTGAAATGCCAAAACCCCGGTATTTTAATCCTCTCTCGGTTCCAACAAAACGTAATTTAAAACTTTAAAAAAAATTAAAGCCACGCCCCCTGAGAACCGGGGAACCCGTTTTTTTATTGAATGGTCCCTCCTGTCCTACTTGACCTCACAACCAAAACTGTTCAGCGACAGACAACAGTTGTCCTAATTTCTTTTAAGGGCCGGGGCTTTTATCAAAAAGGTTTTTTTTCCGTTGCCCATCGAAGTGGGGGTTTCGCCAAAAATAAATTTGGCTCTATTTTCCTCATTAAATCGGGGATCGCACCAAAGCACAAGAGATGATCCTAGTCCAACTCCAAACAGGAATCCAGAGCAAATTTTGTGGGCGGGCTTTAATTTTCTACAGCGCCCCCTAAAATAACAAACTTAAAAAACCCCCACCACCCCCAACCGTTTTTTAGCCCTAGAAAATGAAATTTTGAACACTTTTGACCTCACAGCCCTAACAAAAAAGCCCTTGGACCAGGTTAAACCCCAGGAAAGTCTGCCATTTTGTTTTTCTTTACCGTTGTAAAGCCCCTCCCCTCTTTTTCAAAAAATTGTATAAAATTTTCGGATTTTATCCAAATGACTAAAACTTTAAAAATATGTTCTTTAAAACCCCTGCTTAAAGTGGTTCAAAAGCAAACCTTCTTTAAAAGTCCGTCACTCTGTTTTTTCAAAAGTTTGCGTTCCGCTAGTAGTTCCCCAAGGGGGACAGAAAGCCGGGAAAAATTCAGCCCCTAAAAATGCTATTCCCTGGGATAAAAAAATTTGGAACACTGTATGAGCCCCCACCAAAAAAATTTCATTGGAGCCTGTCTAAACCCTCTCATGAATCGGCCATTTTGAATCAAAGGTACCTTATGAAAATAGAATCACTTTGTTAAAAATTTTTTCAAAAAAAATAGTCGATTTCTCAAAAAAGCTAGGACTTTTGGAATGTATTCCTTAATGGCTTCTTGTTTGATGGTAAACACAGCATCTTTTTTAAAAATCCTTCACTCTGATTTTTCAAAAAGTTTGTGTTAACGGAAAATTTTTTGTTTTTCAAAAAGTTTTATGCAATCCTAGCCAAATTTTGGAACTTTTTTATTTATCTTTGTTTATAGAAAAGCCCCAAAGTTTTCGTGAATTTAATGCATGGTTGAGCATTTAGGGGGTTTTAAATGCCCGTAAAAGGAAATTAAATTTTTAAAATTTTTCTTTTTTTAAATTATTTATTAAATCATCAAAAAAAAATCTAGGACATGCAAAATTTTTCCTTTGACATTTGTTGATTTTTTTTGGGGGTTTATTGAAAAATAGGATTTTTAATGAATTTTTTGTTTTGTGGTTCCGGCCTTTGAATTTCTTCACCCTTTTTGAAAACGGACCCTTTTTCAAAAAATTGATAAAATCATTTTTCCCAGATATTTAAATTTTTTTCCCTAGTTTTAACCCTTCCTACCAAAACTGTGGGTTTTCTCCCCCGGGTGGTCCAGAGGTGAAGCGTGGCGCCTTTTCCCCTGGCTGGGAAGGAGCAAGGGGGCGGCAAACTTCTAACTTGTTGAGCCTCGATTTAAGACATAAGGGGTCAAAAGCAATGAAAAGATTTTTGCTGTGACAAACCATGTGGGCGTGGCCAAGCATCAAAATCAGACTTTGTGCCATTAGAGTATGACTTAACTGCCTCTGGCCCTGCTTTTAGGATTATTAAATCTGTATAACGCAACAGGATGCTCAAAAAAGTCAATTAAAACCATGGTCCACACCCAACAAGAAGTCAGCCATTTTGGATCAAAGATACCATTTTCTTTTTTTAAGTCATGACATATCTAAGTGAAGGGCTCTTTTTTTTTTTTTTAGTTAGAGACTTCAAATTAACTTTACATGGACTATAGTCATAGCAGATTAAGTTATCAAAATTATTATTCTACATGGAAGCATGTGGGCGTGGCTAAGCATCAAACTGTTAACTCCAATCATACAAAGCCATGCTTTTAGGAGGAGGAGAAGGATGATGAGGATGAGAAACAAACAGCAGTAGGAGATGCAGTGAAAGCAGCAGCAGGAAGAGGAATATGAAGAGAAGGAGCACAGGGGGAGGAGGATGATTAGAATGAGAAACAGCAGAAGGAGAATGGAGGAGGATTAAATGAAGCAGGATAAGGAGGATGAAGAGGATCAGGAGAAGCAGCAGTAGGCAGGGGATGAAGAGAAAGAGCAGCAGCAGGATGAGGAGAAAGAGATGCAGCAAGAGTGACAGCAGGATGAGGAGAAGGAGATGCAGCAAGAGCGACAGCAGGAGGAGGAGAAGGAGAAGTAGACGCAGCAAGAGCAGCAGCAGGATGAGGAGAAGGAGATGCAGCAAGAGCAGCAGCAGGATGAGGAGAAGGAGAAGCAGCAATAGCAACAGCAGGAGGAGGAGAAGGAGACGCAGCAAGATACGCAGCAGGATGAGGAAGAGACGCAACAAGAGCAGCAGCAGGATGAGGAGAAGGAGACGCAGCAAGAGTGACAGCAGGAGGAGAAGAAGCAGACGCAGCAAGATACGCAGCAGGATGAGGAGGAGACGCAACAAGAGCAGCAGCAGGATGAGGAGAAGGAGACGCAGCAAGAGTGACAGCAGGAGGAGGAGAAGGAGACGCAGCAAGAAAAGCAGTGGCAGGAGGATGATGAGGAGAAGCTGCATTAGCAGGAGCATGACTACGATGAGGAGAGGCTGCAGGTGGAGGAGGATGGGAAACAGTGGCAGCAGCAGAAGGAGAAAGAGGATGATGAAGAGGAACAGCACAGGGTGATGAAGAGGATGAGGGGAAGCAGCAGCAGGCATAGGCTGAAGAGCAGGAGAATAGGCTGGGAAGGAGCGTGGAGCCGGCGGTCGCTTGGTTCCCGCGGTCGCGACATACCAGGCGGTGCGAGCTGCGAGGGCCGTCAATA
This sequence comes from Cyprinodon tularosa, assembly GCF_016077235.1. Classification (NCBI taxonomy): domain Eukaryota; kingdom Metazoa; phylum Chordata; class Actinopteri; order Cyprinodontiformes; family Cyprinodontidae; genus Cyprinodon; species Cyprinodon tularosa. The sequence goes on along the minus strand of NW_024039477.1, from coordinate 337,819 downwards.
CCGCTCGCGGTTTTAATTAATTTTGAAATCTTACGACTTCTTTCTGTTCTGATTACGGCTGCAGGAGTCTGATGATGATGACGGCCTGCCGAAGAAGAAGTGGCCCACTGTGGATGCCTCGTATTATGGAGGAAGAGGAGTTGGTGGAATCAAGAGGATGGAGGTGATCAGCTCACGGTTCAATCAGCTCAACCAGATGGTTTCAGGTGAAGGTCAAAACGTTCACCACCTCCTCCTGCGTCCGCCTGCAGGTGCGATGGGGCGGCAAGGGCTCCACCGAGGAGGGGGCGAAGCTGGAGAAGCCGAAGAACGCAGTGGTGAAGATGCCGGAGCAGGAGTACGAACCATACGAGCCCAAACCTAAGAAGGCTCAGAACAAGAAGCCGCCTCAGAACCGGAAGTGGTACACACCTATCCGGGTAAACACACAACCAATCAGATCAGATCATTCCAGAAAGACGATCCAGGAATTGATTCGTTTTCATTTTCCTTCACTTCAATTTTTATTAACCACAGTATGAATGAACCGGTGTTTTGTCAGAACAGCATACGCTGTCAGATTGGCATATTTCATTGGTGGGCAATTCCAGTTCCTGAGGGCCACTATCCTGAAGCCTTTAGATTTGTCCTTGGTCAAACACACCGGAATCAAATGGCTGAATTACCTCTTCAGTATGCAGCCATTTTCTGCAGCCTCTTAATCATCTAATTAGTGGTTTCAGGTGTGTTGGACCAAGGAAACTTCTAAAAGATGCAAGGTAGAGGCCCTCAGGGACTGGAATTGCCCAGGCCTGGCATACATTGATCTAATATGCACATGAACAACATAGAAATATTCCCGCATTGTATTTTAGCAGCAGTGTACTGAGCAGCAAAACTTATTTTAACTTTTAAAAAAGAAAATCAGACTTGACTCCACTGTTATTTCTTGGATGTAGAAACAGTCAGACATGATTGAGGTTCCTGGGATGCCAAGAGAAGGAGCCTCTATAGCTGAAAACATATTAGTCAATATTAATTAAAAATACGTTACTTTAGTAGTAAAAATGTGTGTGGGGGAATTTAAATTTGGTTAGATATTGTTTTCATGTGTAAAATCATAAAAAAAAACATTTTTTTAGTTTAGTTAAAAACTAATCGTATGCTAATCTGACAATATATTCTGTCCTGACAGGATAGCGGTGTTCTGTCAGATGAGCATACCCACAGTCAATACCTGTTTATAACTTTAATTTATCCTTTTAATTTTGTATGAAAAATACACATTAAACTACCTCAACAGGCGTGTATCCCTTTAGTCATGTACAAAAATCTATTAAATTACTAACTTTTTGGTGTTTTTTTAAGTGTATGGCGATCTGACATTAAATTTTTGGTTTTTTTGTACATGATTAAAGGGATATACGCCCATTGAGATAGTTTAAAGTTTATTTTTCGTGCAAAACTAAAGGGATAAATGCAGATCTGAGTTTTTGTGCATCCGTCTTGACTATAGGTATGCTTGTCTGATGGGGTATGCTCATCTGACAGAACACCGGCAGCTCCATCCTGGCCTTTCTCACAAGAGCAGCCCTGTACCTGAAAATGCCGAGCTTAAAATTTACATTTTAAAGTTCATGAAGGCTCTCACTGTGATTCTCAGTAAAATGTTCATGTAAAAACACATGCAGCCTCCGACACACTGCTTACAGTGTAATGAACAGGGTACATAGGGAAACACATGAATGAAAGAAGAAAATTCATCTTAAACTATTTAAACCACCTAATTTTAATGTTTGCTTACCCAAATAGAAAAGCAAATAACTAAGGAACTGTAAGCCCACATTACACATGTGATAAATCATTTGAAAGCTAACACCTTCTAGTTTCTGAAAATAGTGTGACTAAAACACAGTCGGACCTGCAGCAGTTAAGATATGATCATAGTTGGGGTTTTTTTCTCTAAAATAATAGGTCTTATTTGAATAGCAGTAATGAAGCCATGCTTGAGAATAGGTGTGTGTCATTGTTTTACATTTATTCTGCTTCATGTCAACAACAACTGCAGAAAATGTCAGACTTCTAGGCATAACAGGAGTCATCAGCGTCTCCAAACCTCTCTAAATGGGCCAAATTATTCCAAATTGTGCTTTTTGCTTTTACACAACAATTTTAGCCCAAAAATCACACTGGAGCATTTTGATTGCCACAAAATATTTTCGAAGCAAATATTTTTCTAACTTTCCATCTAATTATCTAACAGTGTGCAATGATCCAGTCACTAATGTGTCTGTGTGCTGTTTACGCATGGCGATATATCAGGGCTGCACTATTCAAATGAGCCATTTTGCCAATTACCAATTAGCCAATTACAGTTATTAGCGAGCCAAACATTGCATTGGAACTTAACCAATAGCATTCGGACTTTATGAGCCATAATATGAGGGGAATCATCTGTAAAGAAGTCGGCTGGGAGGGAAAGCTTGTGATGCTTTATGTGGTGATTTTCTCATCATGGAATGTTTTTATTAAGAATATGCTGGATTAGTTTTTAATCGGTGGACACTTAAAAATAAATGGAATATAAATCTGATCTAAGATTGGATTTATAATATGGCCTCAGGAAGGCTTCAAAGATAGGAAGACAAAGCTTTATTTAAAAAAATCTGATTTAACATGCTGCTGTATCTTTATTAATTGTGCTTTGGTGCTCATGGTGTCCATAAAATGAACTTGGCAGCTGACTTGTGGAGAATCCGATCTTTCTAAAGAAGATAAAATGTCTATGTTGGTAAAAGTTAAACCGGTGTTATTTTCAAGCGTAGTGCTGCGCTGGCGACCCAGTGGAAGTTAAGATGTTTTAAACTATTTTGTCCTGTAGTTCTTTCAAAAGGGAAAAGCTTTTGTTATTTTTACCATGATATGTCAGCCAACACTTGATGTGGATAGCTTCTCCTGGCTAGCTCCGCCCCCATTATAGACGTGGGAAGCGGTGTGATGTCACCATCCCATTCCTTACAGGGAAATAATGATATTTGATTATTATCATTAGATAATGGCCACTAAGCATTTATTCTTGCTTCCTCAGGGTAAACTGGATGCCATCTTGGCTCTGTTTCGCCGTGGATATGACCAGGTGTCCCTAATGAGACCCCAACCTGGTGATCATGTAAGTTTAAATAAAACGTATGTACTCTATCCTCATCGGGTTTAACGTTTATTTTCAACATTTTTGCCTCTACGAAAAACAAACTTAAATGTATTTGTCATGATTTTATCCAAAGATCTGACCCACATGCAGGAAACCAAACAGAGAGACCATGGGAAGGTTTAACAGGTTTATTGAGAACTGGTAGCAATGGGTCCAGTGCTGCTCTGAACACTGGCGAACCGGGACTGAAAAATTAAGGGGAAGTTCCTGTGGTTAGTTCAGGCTCAGTGGGAAATTTGAGCTTCGATTTGCAAAAGGGAATAAAGGCAACAGGACTCACATTTCCAGAAAAGGTGTCTTTCTCTGAATCCAGTCGGTGTGGGTTGTTCCAGTAACTAACTTGCTCGTGGAGGGCGGACAGGGTTTACCCAGGTTGAGGTGTTTTCTTGAGGAACGGAGGAGCTGACTGCCACTTAGATTTCCTGCGGTACTTGAACGGTCTCTTGTGGAGATGAATCCCCTGCTCAGAGTGTAGCTCAAACAATTCTTCGGGGAAAAGTTGATCCAAATCTCCAGTTTGAATCCCCAGCTCAGTTTGAAGCTCAGACAATCCTTCCAGGGAGAGAAGGTCCAAAAACATCCAGTTTGTAGGATGACTTCCTGCCGAGAGGCAAAGACAAAAAACAACAATGTTAAAACTCAGTTTGACTCAGCAAAACTCAGCTTGGCTAGAGTACCCAAAACTGGCAAACACTCTGGCGTAGAGGTAGTGGCATTCAGTAGCTTAAGAGTCCTCCGGTAATGAGGCAACCATCCGCAGGTGTGTGAGAAGGCCAACGAGAACCAAGCGCCACCTGGTGGTGGAGGGAGAAAACACAAAAACACAACCCACACAAACTGGATTCCTAACAGTATTTCTTTAAAGAGATTAAGTGGAAGGTCATATATTGAGGAAAGGAAGCTTGAAACAAAGTGTTTTCTGCTTTAAAGTTGATATAGATCCAGTGGCGGCTGGTGGATTTTTCTCCAGGGGGGTTATAACATCAAAATAGACATATACCAAAAACCAGTCAAATATATACTACGTTATCACACCAGTATATTTATATGAATGCCAACAACAGCAAAAAAAAAAAACATTAAAAAAAACATTTTCTGAACAGCAGAGTAGTTTTTAACCGCCATCTTAGATTTTGTTTAGTCTTAGTCTTCAGAACGAACACTATTATTAGTCTGTGTCACATTTTAGTCATTACGATATGTAATAGTTTGAGTCGGTTTTAGTCGACTAAAACTTAAAAAGGTTTTAGTCAGTTTAATGTTGCAAAAAAATTTTATGTTTACAATTTCAAATAATAACCTGATTATTTCCCAGACTAACAGCTCTATCCTAGATACTGCAATAGCGGGGATAGAATGCTGCCGTGCAGATCATCATTGCTGTGGGGCAGAAAACTTTGATTTATAGAATTCTAATAAACTTTTTTTTTTATGAATTAATGCACTAATTTATAAAAAAGTGTCCGACAAAAGCTGTGAAAATGTCAGATTTAGTTTAACACATTATATTGGTTAATATAGCAGACAGAAAAGCTAACAAAACATCCAATAAAGGAATGGTTTAGGACATACAAGGTTTCCATCCCAAAGCAAACACTTCCTGATCTACTATGAAATATGCATTAAACACAGATCAATAAAATCTGCATTACTCCAAAAGGGCAAAGAATAAAAAACATTCTTCGTTCAATCTATAATCTTGGCTTTATTTCTGGGAATTTACCCCTCGGTTACAGTTGCTCAGGGGTCAAAGAAGGTTTAAATTCACAGGGTTTTGATGAGATAATTGCCTTGTAATGCCATGCCAATCCAGACATAAATTGAATGAATATGCTAACTAAATTATTGAAATATATAAAGGAAACAGAAAATGTTTTCATTGCAATACAAGGAAATAATTACATCATATTTAAATAGATAGAAAAGAGAACGATGAGAGAGAAATATTCAAAGATCTATGTACCTTTTCATCTGGATCTTTTTTTAAAAATAAACAGAATGCAATGAAATATTTGCTTTGGATATAATTTAGGGATTCCTTTTGGTAGAAATTAAAGAATGTTTAGGATCAACTCCTGTTAGCTGGGAGAAATAAAATCTTAATAGTTAAGACTAAATAATTTTTTAAGCTCTGCAAAGAATGATCAGCCACATATATTTTATTAAGCAGTGAGAGCAGGAAGAGCCATAATGCTGAGAGTAAACCATCATTTGGGAGCGTAAAGACTCTGAGCTGAGCTGCACACAGACGCATTTCTGCACAAGCACAGCTGGAAGAGCAGAGTTTGTGAGTCGAGCGCATTCCAGGTTATTTACTCTTCAATACTTTGTAAACATGAAAGTTGAAAAATATATAATTTCGAGCAATTTTAATTAATGAATAATGTGAAGCACTATCAGTTGGGTTCTGCCACACTGATGGAGCAGATTGAATTGCAGATCTGCTTTTAATGCAATGTTTAAATGTCCACTAGGATTTATTTTATTCTTATTTTCACATGGGGATGGAATTAACTATTAAAAATTTGTGAAAAGATCAAATAATTTTAATATTGTTTGAACATGGAAAGAAATGTCAGTTTAGTGCCCGGCTGCGGCAATGGTAGCAGGATCGGAGCCCAGAACAGGAATGCGATAGACATCTGGCAATCATAAATAACTGTCTTAGATCCAACATTCTGAGCGGTTTACTCCTCCAAAACGATTAACCAAAGGATTAGCAAATATTTTCTGAAAAGCGTCGGTGCTTATGGATTCCAGAACATTTTTTTTGGAGTCTCTAAGTTATGCAATAACCCTACCTAGAGTGGAAAAAAACAACAACATTAAGTCCCATACTTCTAGCTTGAGAGCCCCCCTGAGATTTCCACTGCTATAAAGATGTTTCAACCGTACATAATAATAAGTCATTTTGCTCTCCTTTCCACAGTCTCATTCACTCCCAGTGTTTCTGAGATGGCTGACACCTCGGCCGGCTCTCTGAATGCCGGTGAACCATTTGGTCTCTCACACCTGCTTTGCATTAAAAACTATAAATCATACAACAAAAAGAACCACGGTTCACATAATATCTGAGACTGAATGAGGAGAAATCACGGGTTTTATTGATCAGAGAACAAAGCTCTCTGGGGAATCTTAGAAATACGTCAGACAGATCCACTTAACTTATTCAAATAGTTCATAATTTTTCAGCTCCGCTAGTCTTCCAGATGTATAATCCAGTAACGCAGAGTAAAGACTCTGCATTATGAAAACTTATCCAGCAAGAATCACCGCATCTAAGGCACAGAGCGATATGTTTGTGACATATTTATACTTGGGAAAAAGGAATTCAGGTTCTTTTTAAGCTGTCAAACATATTTTAGGGTTCAGAAGTTTTCAGCAGTTTGTGTAGCTCATCAGCTACACATACACCAAGGCTGTAACTTTACACCAGAGGTGGCTAGAGTAGCCATAAATTTTAGGTAAGCAACAATAGGACTACTATAACATTGATTTTTACTTAAAGCTACAGTGTGTAATAATTACAGGGATATACAGTCAGAAATGTAATATATTATACATAACTATGTTATTTATCATCATCTACAAGCTCAGCCTCTTAACCTTAATATTTGCATTGCCTTAGAATTCGTTATTTATAATTACATAGGAGCGGGTCTCGCAGCCATGGAGGCAGACATCTTTGCGCTACGGCAGCACAGAGCCAACAAACTAGCGATTGCGAGATCGCCAAAACGTCACAACGATGTAGAAAAATAACGTGTATATTTATTATCTTAAGTCTACATGAAATCTATACCCTACACAGACTAATGAAATACTATCTGTAAAATTATCTATGTAAACAAACCTCATCACTTGAGAAGGTAGGTGATGCGGACGTTGTGGAAGACATTTTGTCCCGTAACGCTCGCCGTACTGTTGGGGGGGAGAAGCGGTGGGGGGGAGATGTTCATGTTGCTGCAGTTTGCAGTCTGACCGCTAGATGTCGCTAAAAGTTACACACTGTAGCTTTAAAGGTATACTATGCAACCGGTGTTGATTTTCCAGCGAGGCTCCCCCCAGAGGGCGAAAGTAAAAGTGCACTGTCGTAAATATGCACAGCTGTTCTCCTGGTTTCTCCGTCAAGCCAGGCGCGGTTGTTTTGAGCTTAGCAGACAGGCGAACGCAACGAATGACTAAGCATCTGACGTGCCGCAAACGCGCTGCTGCTCGAGATGGAAAAATTGATTTTTTGCTGCTCGACGCGCCGCGTCAACCAATCAGAGAAGCTGATCTGGGAGCTGGCAGGGAGACAGACACAGCGCTGATGATCAGAGCGCTATCATCACTCCTCTTGAACAGTTTATTGACGCCTAAATTAACTTAAAATGCAGAAATCTGCAATTCTTTTATTATCCTGCTGCCTGCAGTTTGGATTATTTAGATGAAAAACACCTACCAGCTGCCGCGGTGAACCGCGAGGAGGCGACCCGGCCAGAGGCTGCTGATGAAGGGATTCCTTCTGTCGGCGCACCGCTGATATGTGGGGGTCTGAGCGGCTCCGACAGAAAAAATATTGTAAGGCAGGATGATAATCTGAATGAACTGACTGCACTGATTACGTTTTCAGGTGTATTTTCTCACTTAAACACATATTAAAACTACTTTATTCCCACTGATCACAGCAAATATAGCTGCAAGGCAGAGAAAGGATAGTGAAGCTCCGCCCAACGCGCGTCAGACACACTTTTGCACCGCGCAGCCAGAGCAGCAAAGCTGCTTCAGCCGCGCGTCAGAACTAACTGGTACAAGCAGCAAAAATGAAGCAGCAGACGCGATTTTGCTGCTCCTGCTGTGTCCGGTGTGAAAGCAGCACTGCACAAAGATCGCCACTGTGCTAGCAACGAGAATGCTTTTAACTGGGGGGTGTAGCAGTTCTCGCCGTAAAGCAAGACCGACTCTCGCGAAACTTCTGAGCCTGTGGGTGCGGGCCGGTGCTCCTGCAATTGCAAGTGCAGCATTTCCCCCACAGACCCCAAGGGCGGCCGAGAATACCTTTGTTCAACCTGAAATGACTCATTTAATCATCCAAAACGTTTTGAAACACATTAATTAACTGAAAAATGTTGCATAGTGTGCCTTTAAGTAAAAATAGAGATTACTCAGCTAGCAGTATAGTGGCTGCTGAGGTACTGAGTGGCCATTGGCCTGATAATATCTAATGTTTAAAATCCTACAATCGGACAATATTAACTAAGAGAAAAATAAATAACATGACTACAAAATAGACACTTAATATTAAAAGCTTTTTGGGTGTGCAGGTGGGGCAGTGGTTAGTGCGCACAACCCATGTACAGGGGCCTTAGTCCTTAGCCGACCAGGGTTCGAATCCGAGCTGTGGTCCTTTTTTCTCTCATACCACCTTTCCCTTTCAGCCTACTGTCAAAAAACGAGCCACTGGTGCCGTAAAAAAATAAAAAATAACAAACCAAAAAAAATAAAATAAGCCTTCTGATGGCATTTATATCAAAAACATAATTAATGTCCCCAAACAAGGAATACTTGTATTAACCATACATGTAAACAGAGTTTAATGGGGCCTCCAGGAACTTGGGGCCCCCAAGAAACTGCCTATAATGGTAAATCCCCCCTTTAATATTTTTAGACATTTAATTTCAGTTGACCCTTGGCTTGTAAGGCAGCTTATCATGAACTTATGATGAACTTTTCTGTGACCTTAATTCCTGTAGGTTATTTAACCAATTTAATGAGCTCATTGTTCCACTGGGTGCATATGAACCACTTATCAATAGGGTACGCATGAATAGGAAACAACTGTTCTTAACAGTTGAGGCAAACGCAAAGTTTTTGTAATACTGATTCACTAAGGAAGTGCTCATCATCTGACAGATGTCCAATTAGTTTAAAAACTGATTGGGGCAAAGTCCCAAAAAGGCCCAATCTTGGAGCTTTGGACTGCATGCATGTTGTATTAGTCAGTAAAAGCCTCCGCACAGATTTCTCTACTATTTGTACTATTTGCCCTTGTTATATCAAAGTGTTTAAATCTATTTCTATTCTCGGGTTAATCTTAAATCACTGGTCCACTGTAGAAGTTAAAGGACCAGGGCAAAGTTAAAGTAAACTCAGGTTGTAAAAACTATTACGATATCTACTGTTCACTGTATATTTAACTGATCTTTGAATGGTGGAAGAAGAAGAATATCACAAGAATATCAGTAAAAACTAAAAAGCATTTTAAAGAATAACTACTGTAGTCTTGGGCATGCTTTGGTGGCGCAGTGGTTAGTGCATACGACCCATGTACAGAGTCCTTACAGGCTGGTTATCCTCCTGCAGCAGTGTGTCACAGTGAGCTTGTTGCAGATATTTTTGATTTATGCCAATTATTGAAGCGTGGTCTGCGCTATGTTATTCCACGCCACAGCCGAGAGGGATAATCAGGAACTAGCTGTGAGTCTAGATTAGAGACTGACACGGGAGTGGATTTTCCCACTCCCACAGAAAAAAATTGTGTCCCGTCCCGATCCCTGGCCAGAGTAGAAATCTAAATCCTGTCCCGTCCCACTCCTGGTGAAATTACTCCCACTCCAATGCCGAAAAAATGTCAGTCTCTAGTTTAGATACGGCCGAGGCGATGAGGAAGTGGGGGCTTTTTGTCCGACAACGGAGGGACATGAGGGCCAAAAAGAGCGGGGATCCAGGTGGAAAAAGGGTCCCAGCGTTCTTGCACACCTCGCTCTTCTAGCTGGTCTATCTTCACGAGTCATTTTCCTCAATGGCGGTCATACAAACAAAAAAAGGCTGTAAGTTACCAAACAGAAGATATGCCTAGTGTAGAGCGGATGTAGATTTGACCAGTCAGAGGCCTCCTGTCTGCGATTATCTACAAATTAGGAGAAGAGCAGCCGGGTTGTGGTGGTGGTGGGGGGGTTCATTTGTGTTCACTGCGACGCACATGCAGACGACCTGGTTTCTGAGTATAAATCAGCCTTTACTCCTCGACGCGGCCGACCCGGGTTCGAATCCGACCTGTGGTCGTTTACCGCATGTCTCCCCCCTCTCTCATACCCCCTTTCCTGTCAACCTACTGTCCAAACATACCAGCCGCTAGAGCCGTAAAAACACGAAAAAAATAGATAAATAAAAATGTAGTCTTTAAAGTTACTGAAGTAAATGTCATTGGATAAATGTATCTAGTTACTACCCATCACTGCAGTAAACTGGAAACATGACTTTGGGTAGAGATGGTGGTACTGTACATCTTGGAAATCAAGTTAAATAGGCTCTATTAAAGGACAATAGAGTTTTCTGTTACCACAGTCAATTAGACAGTTTTAGATCTGTTTTTCCAACAGTTTAAATAACTTTAAAATACAGGTACAGAAATATTTACCTTGTTTTTTTGCTTGTTTTTTTCACATCTTTTCTCCATCTCTGTTCAGTACCTTCTATGTTATGTTCTTTTTTCCAGATTAACATTGCTTTCTATAGTATGGGTGCAATAACAGAAGCTTTAGTGTAAGTCCAGGTCAACTTGTACAAGCTTATGTAAAGCTGCTGTAAAATCTGCAATGTACAGATTGTATTTAAAGCCTGTGTTATTGGCAATAGGGATCTGCTGTAAAGGCTTCTGTTGCCTTTGCTCTGGCTGCGGCCTGGTCTCAGCTGTTAGCAGGATAGCATTTGAATGCTTCAATCAGCAGGGTTAGCATTTTAGCTCGATTCTTCCTTGCATCAACGTAAAGTTGCTTCCATGAGGCTTATAATTTGATTTAGAGCCAACTACATAAGCGTCGTTAGACCTATTTAAGGGTGGCTTCAGTCATCCTTTCTTTGGCATTAGCCACCCTATAATTATGTTGCGATTTAAAAAAAAATATTTATTTTTTTCTGTTTTTATTTTTTCCTCATATTTTCCCAAAACAAATGCAGTAAAGCACCGAATAAAAGCCATAAAGAAGACAAGTTAATCTGAACAATCATAGGCGTAACTTCCTTAAGGACTGGTGTGGACATGTCCCCACCAATCTTGACCGGTAGGGGGACAGTCCCCACCAATATTTTGTACACGTATTTTGCTTTCGGTGCTGTGTATATCTGATTAAAACCCCATTCATGCCGCTCCTCAGAAAGAAAATAAAAAAAGTTCTCCCCGCTGCTCACCGTCCACAAACCCCGACAAAAAACTCAGAAAAAAGAATCTGTTGCCTCTCGCTTTCTCCCCATCACCCCCCTCCGCCTTCTCCCCATAACACCTGTCGCTTCCCTCCAAAAATGCTAATCCATTCAGGGACAGCAGTGGACTCAGACTTGCAGGTGAGAGGGACTTGGACATCAGAAATGTAATATTAATCAGGCACTGGGTGCAGCTCAGCGTACAATAGCCTATGATGGGTTAACGGGTCGGGTTGCGGGTTAAATATCAACGGGTCGGGTCGGGTTCGGATTTGAATTGAAGATATCCGGGGGTGACGGGTCGGGTTCGGCAGTCATCCTAAAGGGTTCGGGCGGGTGCGGGTTGGTAAAACTCGACCCGTGCAGGTCTCTAAGCTACACTACATTCAGTATCGTTGCCATAGAAACAGACAACAGCGCCAATATTTCAGAATTATACTAAAACAACGCAAATAATTTCCCACATAAAAAACAGGACTTTCAGTCCATTACAGTTTTCTGTTTTTAGAGGGTTGATTATTTTGCGTTTATTAAGTGATGGCTGTGGTATATTAGCTTTCACTGCTATAAGCTTTCGCAGCAGTGATTGATTAATTTAAACACCTGCTCTACTGATGGTCTATCGGAGTTGGTGTTTAGGTTGGACATAAAGAACACCTTTTATTTGAAGCTTCTTGTAGCTACTGTTTTAATCCCGGCTTCACTTAAAACTTTTTCCTGACTTTGATAGTGTTGCCATTCAGTAGCAAGCACTGCGCCCCTTTTTCTTTTATATGTACATTTAAGATTTAGCGTGTTAAGTTGACAACTCATGAGCAAGCTGCTTTTTGCAATCTAGCAGGAAGGTAAGGATAGGATCTTGCAGGTGTGATGTCACTCTGCAGGGGGTCCAAAGATAAAAGATTTAAACAATTTTGGCATTGGAATTTCAGATTTAAGGGAGTTATAAAGTTCACTTAGTAAAAGTGCAAATAATAAATCTGATTACCGATTACTTTTAAGCTGGTTGAACATACTGCGACAGACTGGTGACCTGTCCAGGGTGATCCCACCTCTCACCCAGAACGTGGCTAGAGATATGCACCAGCACCTCCTGATCCCACTGAGGGATAAGGTTAAAGAAAATGGATGGTTGAACATAGTCCGCTCTCCCAGATTCTATCAAATCAGTATTGATACCCTCAGGGGCAGATTTAGGAAATTTGGGGCCCCAGGCAAAGACAGGCAGGGGGCCCCCTGAGAAGAAAACCCATAAAACAGACCCATTCTACAGATAGAGAAATGTTAATAGAATAGACATCCATTATTTGTTCTAGGTTTTGTCCCTCTCTTCTTGTCCCTTTTTCCTCTCTATTTATCAGCGTTCTGATGGCCTTTTAGCCAAAGGATTTTTATCAAAAACATAATTAATGTGCACAAATAAGGATTAGTTGTATTAACCATACATGGAAACAGAGTTTTATGGGGCCCCCAGAACTTGGGGCCCTGGGCAACTGCCTAGTATTGCCTAATGGTAAATCCCCCCCTGGATACCCTGCTAGTGGATGTTCTTGACAGAAAGACGGAGTTGCTTAATCATATTCTGCTTAAGGTCCCATAAGATCTTGTCCGAGTCCTGGTTTAAAAGTAAATTCATTTTAAAAAGTGACCCAAAATTGACTTTCAATAATTGTTCTACAAAATTGATATATTTATTTGATTTCTTTCATTTGTACTGTCTGTTTAGATTTATGTGATATTTTTTGCACAAAATATATAAGTGAATATTGTAACAGTTATGTTTTCAACTGTAAGCATTAAATTGATAAATGTTTTTCGCATTTTTTTGGCTTTATCCTTTCCAACAAAAAAAAAAAGGCGTCGCGCAGGTAGCTCCCTTTCCTTATGAGCCGTCCCCACCAACTTTCAACACAAAGTTACACCCTTGTCTTAGACAACGCCTTAGCAGGTGCACTGAAAAAATTTCGGCGCGCGCTATGCGCGCGCAATATCTTCTAGGGGCTGAGCCACCCTTGTCTCTTAAACCTAGAGACGCCCCTGGCCAACTACATACTTTTTTTTACTATTAAGCAGTGCTAAGCCCAAACCCTAAATAAACCAAAAATTACCAGTTCATATGTTATTTAATTTTAGCTTTATGATTAATAAAGTATTTTAAATCAAACTATTCACCTAACATTATACAATCCTACACAGACTGATGAAATATTATTTATAAAATGATGGGCTAGCTATTTGGCAGAATATGTATCAAAGGAAGAAAGACTGGATTTTTGTCCATAAAAACTCTCATTTAATGGTTTTAGGTGGTTGTGTTCCTGGATGCAAGCCTTGGTTTGGCTTTTCTTCCACTGATGACTTTTTTGTTGCTCCCTGTTAAGGTAGAGAAGTATAAAAATGGTTAGTACTATGCTGCGGTGTTCAGAGCTCAGCACCACACCTGCCTTCCCTTTGATGACCTTCCTCTCGCTGCTGATCATGGACGCTGCTGTTTAGGGGTTTCCTCTCTTACCACTTGGGCTGCCGTTAAGCGTTTCTTTCTCTCCATGCAGGGTCGATGTATCAACTTTACAAGAGTAAAAGATGACTCTGCAACCAAGGCTCCGCCCCGTTCCCCGATCCATGTGCCCTCACCGCCTCCCCCCGACTACCATCCCATTACCCGCCCCACCTCACCATCTCCAACCAGCCCACCCACCAGACCAGCACCATCAGGCCAGGTGCCTCCAGGACCACCGCCATCCCGCACGCCACCAGGTCCACCCTGTCCTCCACCGGCCCGCCCTCCACCCGCCCTTCAACCCTGAAACATGTGGACAGACCTCCTCCACCCCCCCATCCTGTCCACCCTGATATCACATTGATATTGCTACCCTGAGCGTGTGTTTTCTCTTGAAGCCGCAGGTCCTGCTGCCAAATATGCTCCTGCCTCATAGCAAAGAATAGATGCATGCCGAACCTCAGACACGTGTGCTCCTGCTGTTGGATGGGATATAGAGTCTCAAGTTGAGCTCTAAGCTCACAATCTTAGTCATGTGACATGTTCCTGCATCTCACCTGATTAAATCCCTAACTACAGATGAGGAACATGTTTGGATTGAATGGTTTTTGTAAATGTTTAAAGCTAAAGCAAAGTTTAACTTGACATTTATCAGATCTTGAAGGATTGTTGCTGGACAGCAAGGCAGAGACACAAAGGGATGTCCACTGAAGAGCATCTAAAGATATTTACATTTATTTCTTATCTTTATCAACTACTGAATTATGTGGTTGCAGGTTATTTTGCCCCATTTTTATTGTGAATCCTCGCAGTTTTGGTCAAATGTCACAAGAAGCTTCGCACTGACCAAGCAGTGCAGCTTAATGAGAGAGGGAATAGAAATATACAGTTAGGTATAGAAATCTATAACTGAAGGAAAAATGAAGGTCATTTTAAAACAAAGTGAGAACTTAAACAATAGTTTAGATCCATCACTGTTTACCAAGTTGTTTATGGGTGCAAAAGGGAAACAGACAACATGGTAGCAAGACGGTAAAACATAGGGGAAGTTAGAACATCTCTATAAGGCAGTGTATTTCTATGGGTTTATTTCACATTGCCGTTTGGTAAACAGAAGGTTTTTTATATGCGAGTTCTCCTCATTAATTGCTACTAAAATCAGCACATTTTATGAGGTAAGATAAAAATGTTCATAGGTGTCTGAATTTGAAATTGTTAGTCACTAAACATGGATAGATTTAATATTCGTATTTGTTTCTTGTGTCAGCTCATACATACACGTGGCATCAGATGTTTCATCTGTGAAAATCCAAGTTTTGAAGTTACAAATACATGTTTCAAAGTTACAACTTAGAAAAAAAAAACTATGACTAAGAATAACACATTTCATGAGTATGAACCTACAAACCCAGACTAAGTTAAACTCTTCACCAGTTGGTGGCAGTATAACACCTGCAGGTTGTTCGCCAATGATTATGACAAGAAGAAGATGAAAAGATAAAAAAATGTCCCCCCTAACCCCTAAATCCCTCCATTAATATATAGAGCAGGGATTATATAGTGGAATAACATAGTGGACAGAAGATCTCTACTTTTCACTCCCCGTTGGTCACGTAACTCCACCTCCCTGCCACCACAACAACTCCCATGATGCTTTGCGAGGAGAGCTCTCGCAAAGCGATCTGGGATGTTTCTGATCATCTAGTAACCATGGGTGATCACTACTTTTCAAGGTGAATTGTAGGAAATTCTAAGTCCACTACTTTTTCATCCACTAGACATTCGGACCCTCGCCTAAAATGGCGTGACCGCCAATGGGGATGTTTGGACACAGTCTACGGCTGTTTGTCAATTCACAAGAATGCAAGTACAGGCCTGTGTCCTCGCCAAGTGTATTCTTGAGCAGAACACAGGAAAGTCTGGTTTAGGGAGAACGGTAGCACGCAGCATAAATATGGGTCAATTGGAACAGAAGTTTACTGGTGTGGTGATGTCATCTGGGGCTGCATTTCACCTCCTGTTAGTATTGGTCTCTAGATAATAATGAATTGACTTTTTTCATGTAGTGGGGGAAGAATAATAAACACAGTCAGATTAACGCAAATAAAATGAACATTTTGCCAAATAAAACAAAAAACTCTCCATCAGAGCGAGCGATACTTCACACATGGCTATGCAGAAGGAGGGCCGCTGCAGACGGGCTAACGTTAGCCACGGCTGCTGCAGACGGGCGAACGTTAGCCTCGCTGATGCAGACCGGCTAACGTTAGCTCCGCTGATGCAGACGGGCTAACGTTAGCCCCGCTGATGCAGACGGGCTAACGTTAGCCCCGCTGATGCAGACGGGCTAACGTTAGCCCTGGCTCCCATTACCCTCCGCTGGTTGCCGCAGTCCTCTCAACATCTGACCTTTTTTTTTATTATTATGCATTAAATGGGTATAGTATAGTGAAGCTTAAAAGTATAATGTTCTCAAATGATCTTAAAAGTTACTTTTATTGAACAACGGCAACAGAAAAGTGAACTTTTAACTTAATACTCTGAGCTCTGTGAGCGCTAACCTGGAAGCTGCTGCTGCCGCAGTGCATGCTGGGACAGCTGTCAGTCTCAAGAACGGACAAGTCTGCTCTGATGCATGCTGGGTAAAGAGGGAGGGGCCAGAACAACATCTGGGGACTTTGTCCATTTTCAGTCTTGTGATCTTCTGAATTGGAACAGTACTGATGACGTTTTTCGTGTACACGAGCACGAGAACTCAAAAGTACACATATTGAGAAACGGCATTATTTAACATTATAGCTATGTCTGAACGTCCATCCTAACCATCACTATATAGAGCAGCGATTATATAGTGGACTTTATAGCGAACTCAGTTTTTTGTTTTTTACAGCACTAGTGGCTTCTTTTTCTGGACTAAGGCGTACGTGTGTTGTGCGCGCTAACCACTGTTCTACGTGCACGCCACGAACTCAGTTAACTTACTGTTCGGACAGGTCATCATTACTTTTCACACCCCGTTAGTCATCTGCCTCCCCGCATGTTGCCTACACCATCTTTTATATGAATCTCCACCGCAATAAATCTGATGCTTTTCGAGGAGAGCTCTCGGGATGCTCGTTTAGTGACCAAGGGTGATCACTACTTTTCAATTTTAAGTCCGCTACTGTTTCATTGCGCAGACATTCGGACACTCATTTAAAATGGCGTAACCAGTGGTGGGGATGTTCAGACACAGTCTAAGTCTTCTCCGAAATGTTGATGTCATCGCCTGTGCAGTAGAACGTCCACTCAATGGTTCTGTTTTGTCTTTTTCCGCATTTTCACCTTTAAAGGCAGTCTGTAAACTATTTTCAGGTACAGTACTGCCTCCTACTGGTAAGGAGTGTAAATGCTTCATCAGCCAATGTAGATTTAGCTAGTAAATAAGTGACTTATACTGTGGTATGTTTGTAGATTTAAAACTTGTTTTCTCACAGATGAAACATCTGATGTTTGTATTTTAGTTGATGACAAGAATCACATAAAAATCTAAACTTAATTCAGGTTTATTAACTTAATGCACATTATTTAGACATTTATCTCAATGCATAAGATTGCAGTGATTTATTGGCACAAATATACAGAGTTTGTTCTCGATTGTGGTCCAGATTTTGGTAACAAAGCTAGAGAGAAAATTGATTTTATACAAAGTAGTTGAAATTTTATGTTGATTGAGATGTTGGAGGTTTGGATTTTAGAGTAAAGATAGAGGGAATATGACATTTTGTATGCTTGATTTTCATTCTTTTTTTTTTGTATCTCCACACATTTGCAGTTACACAACTACAGTGTGTGTTTGTTCTATAAGCATCTGGAGACTGAAACTGATGTAATGCAGCATCCAGAAATCAGATTCAGGTTATTTTGTTTATTTTTATTTTTTATAACACATTGCTGATACTGTACTTTGGTAGAGTTTTGTGTATTTTAAGCTTTCAGTTTCATTACCAGCGGTCACATTGCAACTGCAGGGCAGTTCAACGAGCATCTAATTTATTTTACTCCCCGACAGAAATGCTGGAGTATCAGAACAATCGACAAGGTGTCCAATCACTGTCATTGACACTGTGCAAGTTAGAAAACATTTAGGGCATGTCACCTTAGCTACACTGTATAACATGTCAGCTAAACTAACCGGTTCAGTAGATTTTCATATCATTTATGTTTGATAGGTTCATGCTTGCCAAAACATAAAGAAGTAGATAATTTTCGGGGCATTAGTGCAGGAAGCAGGGAGCTTCCAACACTTTTTTTAACCAAAGGAAACAAAAACATAACTTTCAAAACGAGGCAGCAGCAAATACTTTGTATTACAAAACAGATTTGCTGAATAAAACTCATGCTAGCAGTGATAAAGAAACTCCCATTAGCCTGGTTTTACAAAACCAGGTGAATATATATTTATACAATTAATTTTAAAATGATAAATGCTGTCATATAACTTTTTTTTTTATCTAAGGTTAATTTCTTGGCTTTAAATTGCAAATTGTAAAAAAAATCAGTTTGAAAAGCTTTTTTCTTTGACACAAAAAACTTTTCTAATGAATGGAAGTTACAAATAAAATAACAATGTAGGTTTTGCGAAATATTTTTTTCGTTTATGATAAAGTCTAGAATATTTCTAACTTTCACAACCTGATCATCTCATTTGAACATGTTCAACCACAAACATATAAAAAAAAACTGTTTTACTGAACAGAGTAGGGATGGAACGGTTTATGAAAACCGTCAGAACCGTTCGGTTCGACTGTCTCGGTTCGGTTCGCGTGTGTTGCGTTCGGTTCATGCACTGCTGCTTTCTCTCATAGGCGAAGCGTTTACACTCCAGAGCAGAAGGTGGCGGTGCTGCGACCAAAGCCAACCACCAGTAGTAAACAAGAAGAAGAAGCGAAGCAGCTTAGCCGGGTGTAGCAGAAAAAAATTAATTGTTGTGGAGAATTGTGTGGGTATGGCGAGTGGGAAAGAACAGGAGTTGGAAGACGCGCCAGCAGCACTTTATAGGTCTGCTGTATGGAACCATTTGCATTTAGAGTGACCTACGATGACGGCGGAAAGAAAGTTGTGGATAAAAGTGCAACAGTGTGCAAGCATTGTGCAACACGTTTTGTTTATGCTAACAGCAACATGACCAACATGTCATGCTAACTCCGAAATCCCACATACTCCGTCAGCACTCCGCTCTGCCCCGCTTCGCTCCAGACCGCCTGCTCAAAGCAAAGCCTACAGCCTCCGCTGTGGCTTCGTCTGCTCCTCTCCGAGTCCCTTGGAGATCGTAGAGGGCATGCACCAGATGATTAAATTCAAGGCAGCAAAACATGCGGAAATGATCCAGGGTTTCCGCAAATCAATAAAAATAATTACAATTCATTAATTTTTTGGGAGTTTTTTCATTAATTTCATTAA
Source organism: Cyprinodon tularosa (assembly GCF_016077235.1). Lineage (NCBI taxonomy): Eukaryota > Metazoa > Chordata > Actinopteri > Cyprinodontiformes > Cyprinodontidae > Cyprinodon > Cyprinodon tularosa. The sequence continues at coordinate 318,503 of NW_024039477.1, read as the reverse complement.
AAAAAAAATTTCATTAATTTTTTTATTTTTCGGTGTAACAATAAGCATATATCGAAACGAACCGAAAACTGTGACCACGAAACCGTGAACCGAATCGAACTGTACCGTGGATTTTGTGAACCGTTCCACCCCTAGAACAGAGGGCACTTATTTCTATCCTTTTAATAAAAGCATACAAAAAGCTGAGTTATTTTTTGCTGCGAATATCAGAACAGTTTTAATAATGTCTTTATTTAGTTATGTCAGAATTTATATTCTGTACTATATGCTTTACAAGTACAGTGAAATCCAAACATAAAACCACAATTATTTTCAAAATAATTGTGGTCCAAAAGAAAGGCCCTACAGGAAATTTGCTATAGATGGTACTTCCTGTACGGATCAGGTACAGAGCAGTAATAAAATATGAAGGTTGTAAACTCTGTCATTCCATCACCAAAGTCGTTAACATTCTTATTGGTTTAGATTTAGTGCTCTCTTTAACGTTAAATTTGGTCAATCTGGTAATATTTAGGGTTGCCTGTACGCAAATGAAATGGTTGCAGCTCAGCTCTGCAGGAAATCAGAAAATACATATTTAGATCATTTGTGAGCAACTTGCATCCCACAAATGTTTTTTTTTTTTAGAGACTGTTTACTTATATCCCTTCGACAAAAAAAAAATGTATAAACCTGGGAACAATGGGCTTTTAGTGGCAGTGGGAACAGCTCACTGACACGTGTCTACCCGGGTCAAGCAACTCGGCAAGCGACCCGTTAAAATCTCCTCTGCTCTGATAGGCATGCTGTGGGAACATCAGACCCAGATTTACCCGCTAATTTACATGATACTATTTCAATCTGAAAAATTCACACGAAAAGAAAAGACAATTAGGAGAAATTTACTGATACAATTACTTTGTCTTTGGCGCTCAGATTTCCATGAACAAGAGTAAAGAATAAGGCTGTCTTCCTCCCCAGACCTGAAACTGGTGGTGGAGTGGAGATAGAGAAAGTTGGTCAGTCTGTAGACTGCTGGTTAGAGAGACGGTCTGCTGAGCTTTATGGGGAGATCCAGTGGACTGCGTGAGCTGATACTAGAGCTTCACTCAGGGACCTGGAAGATGGAAGCCCAGTTGGATAACACAGGTTGAGAGAACCTGTCCATGATGAGCAAGCATGAAGCTACAGTGGAGAGGAAAAACTCCCTATTGGGAAGAAACCTCTGGCAGAACCAGGCTCAACATGGCGGTCATCTGCCAGACCGGTTGAAATGAGACAGGGAACGCAGTAAGAGTCCTGGAGTAATGAGACTCTGATATAGCTTTAGCAACGATGGTGGAGGAGGGGATGGAGGTGGGTTGAAACGGTGTCATCTGAATTAAGTCACACAGCGCAACTACCGCCTCCGCACTAGGTAGCAGACAAGTTGCGGAACTGAGGCGTTTTAAGAGGAACTTTGGATGCTGATTGGCTTTCGTGGAGGCGTGGTTCAAAGGTGAAAGAAGGCGAATAATCAGTTTATTCAGTTTAATTTCCGCCTAGGCTCCATTAAACACAACGTACAGACACCATCACAGCGCGCCAGTCGCGTCTGATCTAACAAATCCACACAACTCTTTTTACATCAATAAAATATGCTCCGCCATTAAACCGCTATTTTCAGTGGTAAAGAGGCTTCAGATGTTAAAGTTTGCATGTTTACTTTAGGATTTGGGACTAATAAAAAACATGATTGGAGTTCTTAAATTGGTGAATAATTTGTAACCAATCAATATTGTTGCACGTTTTGGTCTCTGTGAAAAGTTCAAGATATATTCCTGATAATTTTCATGGTTTGAACCTTTTGTTTTTTCTATGTAAACTTCAGAAATTATTCCTGCTGACATGTTTAAGGCTCTAGGTTGAACTGATTAGTAATCATGTACCTTTTTAAGTCACTTTAAGTCACTTAGGATTTGTTTTTTGAAATAAATTGTATCTTTTTTTATTGTGGCTCACTGTGCTTCAGCTGGATCAGTTTTGTGGTTCTGTTATAATTATGAATAGAAGGACAAAGACAATAAAGTTAGCTTACGTCTCGGACATCATTTACACATTCCTCATATATTGAGTTCTACCATTGTCCTGAGTTTGCTTTAATTAGTAAAATGTTGGATGACATTTAAATGTAAACATTTTTGAATTCCCAAAACACTGTTCTATTGTTTATTTTCTGGCAGATTTGTGACATCTTCCTAAAGATGCAAACTTTTATTTTCTAAAAAAAAAAAAAAAACATAAACTTTGAGGTTAGCATTTCATTTGTTTTGTTTTTTTACATGAGCAGTATAAACCACAGTATGAAAAACATTATAAGAAATATGTTGATTTGTTTGTGTTGGCTTTTTTTATTTACAGTTCTAATAAAGTTTTGCTCTTAAACTTCTGGAAAAGTTTGTGATGTTTGGCTGTTTCTGCCCTGTTTTAAACATAACTTCATGTTTGCAGTTGGTTCATCCAAAAGCTATGAAGTGAGATTCCTGCCAAAGACCACATGAACGCTAACTGCTCATACAGTTGTATTTATTTACATGCAAACAAACTATTCACCACGTTCATTTGAAATCTGTTTGAAGACTCAGGACCCAGTAAATTACATGCATGAATGCATGTTCGTTCTCTGCATGTGGATCTAATTGTAAAGAGATGCTCTATAGAGTAGAAATCAAGAAATAAAATATAACCTTTATGTTCATCAAAGGAGAAGTCCGGTCAAATTCAGAATTCAAACTTCTGAAAGTCCTTTAAATATGAAATTATTACAAACTGTTCAATAAATGATGAGTGTTTTTAATTCAGAGTAATTTTCATGTGAATGTTCTTTACTGGAGGCATCCATGTTTGTCAAAGAACACTACTGCCACCTACTGGTTTGTGACGTCACGGTGCGGTATCGGCTGTTGATCAAGTCCCAGTGCTGTATCTGGTGTTTGTCACAACGCGCTATTATCCAAGTCATCTTGAAAACATTCTTCTTCCCAATGTTGGCTACATATTACGGGTTTTTTCTCTGGCCAGAAGTTCGATGGCAAATCCTCCCTCTTCAAGTTGGCGATCCAACGACCAACCCGTCCGTGGAGGATCAGGAATCAGAAAGGTGAAATAACACATTTTATTTCCACTTTTCCCCGATGTATTCCAGCATCCAGCTGCCATGCACGTGGGCATTGTCAGTTTCACTATAGCTCTGGTGAATTTCAATGGTGAAGTCCTCTGGAAATCTTCAATAATTGTTGTTGATTGCAGATGTGTCTAGTAGTTCCCATTGATTTTGCTTGTAAAGCGCGGAGAATGGCGCTAGGCTTACCGCACCGTGACGTCACTGCCAGAAGATGGAAGGAGGGAGGGGTTACTATATTTGGGCAAAAATGGCCGCTCCCTGACTCAGTGACTTTTTACTGATTAACGCTAAATTCAATAAATTAGCTAACCGGACTTTTCCTTTAAACTACTCTTTTAAGTCAAGAACTTAATAAAGTTCTTGACTTAGAGAAAAGACAAATTCTTAAGCAATCTTGATTGGTTTTCACAGACCATCTGTTCCAAATCAGTTTTAAGTCGATTGGCGAAGATAAACGTTCATAATTTATCAACATTAAGTAAAGTTATTGGCCTCAGATTATAAATGTTTTTTTTCTGGCTTGGGTAATAATGTAATGACTCATCATTGCATAGTTGCTATTAAATTCTCATTTTTAATACTTTCTTTTATGTCTTTGGAAGTCAAACCATCTTCATTAGGTGTTTTGCTTTTTATTTATACAGCAACGTCTAATTCTTCTGTCTGGTTTTCAGTGTCGTGTAACCTTTTGAATTTAGTCAATTCTAGGAATGTACGTAGTGTTTAACCCCTTCGGCCCAGGGGGTCGTAGGAGACAGTTCAACATGAAATTACATCTGTGAATTAAAACAAGTTCAGCTCCCAAACTATAAACTGGAAATACAATTGTTTGCATTTTTTTGACAGAAAGGCATTAAGGAATATTTTTCAGGTGGAACCATTATTTTTAATGCCACAATGTCTGATTTATAGGCGATTAAACAAATAAAAATTAAAAATATTTAGCCTCACCAAATTTGTTTTTCCAAAATAAACACAATGAAACGTCATTTAAAACTCTGGATGATCCCTCAGACTTTATAGATCCACATCTTGACTATAACTCAAGCAGATTCGGACTGAATAAGTTGAAGCATGTTTGTTCCACAAAGGTCATAGTGGGCAGTGTGCTAGGAGGAAATGGGATTCTGGCACAATGCCAAAAGTGCAAAAATGTATTTTTTCACAAAGTATTTGTGAAAAAAAGAATTTTGAAACATATGTTGGAAATTTTAAAGCCCCATTTGAAAGGCGTGTGGATGAAACACCATGTGACTGTGTTTTGGCCATTTCTATAAATAGATAAACATGAGCAGGTGTCAGTTGGGCAATGTATGGGGCCCGCCGGGTTTAAGGGGCTAATGTTTTCCAAAAGAAGCTGTGATAAAGGTAGATTTCTCCACTTGGGATCACAAGGAAAATTAGATTTGAGCTTGCTGAGATCTTTTCTGAAGCTTGAAAGCAGACTAAATCGAGCTTTAGAACATCTTATTGCTCCAGGGAAAAGCTAAGAGAGGAGAAATAAATGTAGTCTCATTTTGGTGTCACACATATCTCATAGTTTTCTAGAAGAAGTACATGAAACATTTTGGAAATCTCATCTCAGATATTCCTCTCCTCTGGGAGAGCGCTACCCTCCATCAGAGTCATCAACAAGAAGGTTGTCCTTGTACTTTATATTGTGTAAAAACAAATTCTCTGCTCTCTAACTATTCCTGATCTATGTCTGTACTTAGTAATGAATTTGATACAGTCAGAATAGCCACCATGGGCGCTTCCAGCTATATAATTAGTGTGGAGTCTGCATTTTTTTCCCCCTCTGCATGCAGAGGATAAGAGGATGTGGGATGTTAAAAGGGGCTGTCTGAATGAGAAAAATTTAAGAAAAGAATGGAGAAAATGAGGCAGTCAGTCCTTCAGGCAGACAGAGGAGTGAGCTTACGAAAGCAGAAAAAGAAAAATGCAGGAATAACAGCAGATGGGTTTCTTCCTCGGTTCTATTACGTTCAACAGCCCTACTATTATGAGAGAAAGCAGAGAGAGCATAATGTTAGAGATTGAACTAACAAATACTGCAGAATGGGAGAATAGTGATAGAGTGAAGCAGAATGATTAAAAGAGGTTGCTGTGTCCTCCAGCAGTCTAAGCCTATAGCAGCAGATGGATTCTTCATAGGTTCCATTATGTTCAGCAGCTCATTATTGGCATTACTGGATCCTTCTGTTCCTCTCAGGATCGCTCAGATGTCATATTATAGGTTATAGTTTACTTTAAAACAGGACACTGCGAAAAAATAACTCCCCTTAAACATGGGCACAAAGTAGTGCTGAATTAGAAAGAGGGAAAATTAACAACTCTACATTTTAAAGATTTGACTTAGCTTTTCTTTTATCAAAAATAAATTTAAAAAAAACACAGAATATGCAACCTCCAGGGGTCATCTATTTAAAAAAAACGGGTCAGTTTGGATTTTTTTAAAAAAGGTTAGCAACCTAACCCTAAGTTTGAGGAAAAGTTTTAACACCCTGCTGTTTTCCAAGTTCTCCCACCTAGAAATAATGGAGGGGTCTGAAATTGTCATCGTAGGTGCATATCCACTGAAAGAGACGTGATCTAAAAAAAAATCATAATAATCTAGAAATCACAATATATGATATTTTTACTATTTATTTGCATAATACAGCTGCAAGTAAGTATTTGAACAACTGAGAAAATCAACATTAATATTTGGTACAGTAGCCTTTGTTTGAATTTACAAAGAGGTCAAATGTTTCTAGTAGTTTTTCCCCAGGTTTGCATGCACTGCAGGAGGGATTTTGGCCCACTCCTCCTCACAGATCTTTTCTAGACCACTCAGGTTTCTGGGCCATCGCTGAGAAACAAGGAGTTAAAGCTCCCTCCAAAGATTCTCTATTGGGTTTAGGTCTGGAGACTGGAACCAGAACCTTGATATGCTTCTTCCAGAGCCACTCCTTGGTTATCCTGGCTGTGTGCCTTGGGTCATTGTCATGTTGGAAGACCCAGCCTTTCTAAATGCTTTTTTTCCCCCCCCACTGTTCACATTTGATCACTGCTGCACTTTATGGCATAAAATTTGTTCATTTACTGTCTGAAAAGCTGTATTCAACAAAATGTTGTTTCGTACACACTATGTGTATAGAAAAATGAGAATAAAAGTTGTCTAAGTCTAACTAAGGAAATGAGGTTGTTCCCCTAAATCTCGCAATACATGGCCCCGGTCATTCTCTCCTTGATAGTTCAGTCTCCCTGTCCCATGTGCAGACAAACACCCCCAAAGCATGATGCTACCACCCCCATGCTTCACAGTAGGGGTGGTTTTCTTGGGATTCTTGGGTTTATCATTCTTCTCATCATTCTTCTTCTTCCAAACAGGGTTAGTGGAATTATGACCAAAGAGTTCTATTTTGGTCTCATCTGACCACATGGCTTTCTCCCATGACTCGTCTGGTTCATCTAAAGCAGGCATCCCCAACCTCGGTCCTTGAGGCCCGCTGTCCTGCAAGTTTTAGAAGTTTCCTCGCTTCAGCACAGCTGATTTTAATTGAAAGCTGATTAACAGGCTTTTGGTCTACTGCAATCATTATAACCAGCTGTGCTAAAGCAGGGAAACCTCTAAAACCTGCAGGACAGGGGGCCTTGAGGACCGAGGTTGGGGATGCCTGATCTAAAGGGTCACTGGCAGCTTTACATGTGCTGGTCTAAGCAGGGGAAACTTTCGTACCATGCATGATATTAAACCATGACGCCATAAGGCTGATTTATACTCAGAAACCAGGTCGTCTGCATGTGTGTCTCAGTTAACACAGATATGTAACCCCCCGTTCCGCAGACACTCTGCTGCACCTCTCCAAAATTGTAGGTGACTGCAGACAGTGTTGCAGACAGGAGGCCTCTGATTGGTCAAATCTAAAACTATGCGTATTTCCTGTTTGGTACCTTACTGTCTTGTTTTGTTTGTCTGACCGCCATTGTGGAAAACAACTCGTGAAGATGGACCAGCTAAAGGAGCGAGGTGCGTGAGAACGCTGGGACCCTTTTTCCACCTGGATCCCGCTCTTTTTCACCCTCATGTCCCTCCGTTGTCGCACAAACTTGCCCCCACTGCCTCACCGCCTCAGCCATATCTAGACCCACAGCTAGTTCCTGATTGGCCCTCTAGCTTCGTGGCGGGGAATAACATAGTGCAGACCACGCTTCAACATTGGGCATAAATCAAAAATATCTCCGACAAGCTCACTGCAACACACTGCTGCGGGACGATAACCAGGCCTTAAGTTTATTACCAACAGTGACCTTGGAAACGGTGGTCCCACCTCTTTTCAGGTCATTGACCAGCTCTTTCCGTGTAGTTCAGGGCTGATCTCTCACCTTAGGATCATCGAGACCCCACCAGGTGAGATCTTGCACGGAGCCCGAGTCTGAGGGAGACTGACCGTCATGTTTAGCTTCTTCCATTTTCTAATAATTGCTCCAACAGTGGACCTTTTTTCACCAAGTTTCTTGTCAATTTCCTTGTAGCCCTTTCCAGCCTTGTAGAGCTGTACAATTTTGTTTTTAGCGTCTTTGGATAGCTCTTTGGTCTTGGCCATGTTAGTAGTTGGATTATTCCTGATTGTATGGGGTGGACAGGAGTCTTTATGCAGCTAACGACTCAAAGAAGTGCATCTAATTTAGGATAATAAATGGAGTGGAGGTGGACATCTTGAAGGCAGACTAACAGGTCTTTGAGGGTCAGAATTCAAGCTGATTCTCAAATACTGTAGCTGTATCATACAAATAAATCTTTTTTTGCTCTCTCACAGTTGACCTGCATTTACGATTACAATTTTAGACAACTCCATGCTTTCTTTGGAGAACTTGCAAAAAAGCAGGGTGTTTAAATACTGATTTTCCTAAGAGTCTTTCTTACGATGCACTGAGGTTTGTGTCGGTTAAGTGACAGCTTTAGGATGTAAACATAGTCCTTCCCAGCTGAAGGCCTTTAGCACCACTGTGATGCAGAATGAGTCGGTCCATGTTGAATTTAGAAAAGCATGAGGGGCTTTACGTTGGAAATCATCTTCAGCGTTTGTATCAATATGAAGAAATGAACTTGTTAAACTTTGCGGCTCAGTTCGATCTGTTTTTTTTATTTCTCCCCACAGTCATTTTAAGCCAGCAGCCAAACTAAAGAGGTTGTTTTCCTCACATCCAGATTTGCTTTAACAGCCTTAATGGCTGGGATAAGAAACGGCATCCACAATGTCCTCCCGTCGCACCACAACAATCATTTAATCCTATAGCTCTGTCTCTGGTCTGGGTTCCAGATCTTCAGATATTATTTGTGGAAAAGAAAGCTCCTCCCATCAACCACCACCATGAGGCAGACCAGGCTGAGGGCAGAAACCTCCACAAACATGTCATTATAGAAATCTACAGCTGCTATAATGAATACATAGTTCTAATAAGAGATGAAGACAGCTGTGTTGTTTACTGCCTGACAGGTTTATAGCAAATCATTACTGACTTTTCACTTCAACCTTCCTCTTTGCAGTTTTTTTTTTCTTTCCCCCAAAGAAAACCGAGGCCCATAGGAATGTGCTGATGTCTGAATGTTTCATCTTGGTCTCACATTACCGCCCAGACTGAACCTCGCTGACCCATCACACACACACAGATGTTGGTATTTGTCATTGTGGCTGTATTTTGATGCCTCCGGTATCCATGGTGACTGTGCGGGGGAAACAGCAGGCTGGAAACAGCTCTTGTGCAAGGTCTTCTGTCACGATATTCATCGGTTCTAATCCTGGAAATCTGGGGGTGGGGGTTATTCATCTGAGGCAGGGGTCTTCAACGCTTTCCAGGCAATGGACCCCAAACTGATGGCGAGATGGAGCGGGGACCCCCTAATTACATCTATTGTATGAAACTGTGTTATATCAAACTGGTCCTATAGTCACTCTATTACAGATGGAGTAATGTAACGAAAGTAATTTCTCTCTGGGATTATTAAAGTATTTCTGATTCCTGGTTGATGGGACAGGTGTTGTGAATGAAACGGTGCCCAGCTTGAAAGAGCTCCTGTGTGTCGCTGAATTTCTGCATTGATGACTGAAAGACAGTTTGTTGAATTCATGTTTTTGTGAATGTAAAGAAATTTCATTTATTGAAAAATAATGAAGGGGGAAATGTACAAAAAAGTCTAATGAACCAAAACTTTCGCAACCCCCATGCAGTACCTGCTTGGACCCCCTAGGGGTCACGGACCCCCTGTTGAAGACCTCAAATCTAGGGGTTTAGAATTAAATTAGCTTCAAATATAATGGAGAATAATGATTGTATTTTTATGAAGACGTAACCCTTAAAAGGTTTGGGGTTGTTCAATTCAATTCAGTTTATTTATATAGCACCAAATCACAACATGTCATCTCAAGGCACTTTGCAGAGACAATTCAACCAGATCATACAGTCAGATTGGTTCAAAGTTTTCTATCTAAGGAGCAATCCCTCATACCAAGCATGCTTGTAGTGACAGTGGAGTGGAAACACTCCCTTTGAACAGGAAGAAACCTCCAGCAGAGCCAGACTCAGTGTGAGCGGCCATCTGCTGAGGCCGACTGGGGTTCAAGGAGAGCAGTCTAAACCCGGTTCAGATTCTATGGCTACCTCAGATGCTGCCTCACCTTCCAGAGATAAACCAATTATATTTAGAGGGGTGCTAATAATCTTATTTTAATAGAATCCATATTATTTGTAAAAAAAAAATCATATAAAGTCATTACTGCTAAGAGCAGGTGGGATGGACGGTTCAACAGAGCTATGGCTCTGGGTGAGTTTGGCAACTGTATTAAAATAAAGGATTAAAATCTAGGATTATTCTTATTATCCTCTATCAATGAAGATAAATATGCTGCTCTGCATTTATAAAGGGTCATCCTATACAGCACTTAACTGTTTTTCCAGACTAGGTCGGCCTAGGTAGGCATGTGAAGTGCCATATTCTCCCCAGTTTCCAAGCATTCTGCTTTAAAGTGCGCAGATCTGCATTAAACTAGGGAGCCAGCTTTCTATCTTTTAAGTTTTCCTTTTTCAAACAGGCTATGTTTTCTAATGCCACATTCACATCGAACACAAGTTGAACAGAAAAAAAACATCTGCTGCTTCATTTTTGCTGCTTGTAAACATTAAGGTCAGATGCGCCCCAAGAGCTTCTTTGATGCTCCTGGAGAGTGTCAGTAAAGTGCGTCCAGATGCGTCTGATGCTTCTGTGTTCAATGCCAGAGAGCAGCTTTGCTATATTTGCTGTGATCAGCGGGTAAAAAGTAGTTTGAATCTATTAAGAAGTGAGAAAGTCCACCTGAAAAAATAGTCTGTCGATTCAGACTACTATCCTGCCTTCAAACATTATTTCTCTGTGGGAGCCGCTCAGACCCCCACATACCGGCGTTGCGCTGTCACTGGGAATCCCCAGCAGCAGCTGCCTCAGGCCCGCTCGCCTTTTGGAGGTTTTTCCTATACTGTTGGTGGCGGCTGGAAATAGATGTTAGAATGTTTCAGGTATGTGATACAAACTGCAGGCACCAGGATAATAAAAGCAGACATATTTTCCCAGCAGGTTTCTACATTTTAAGTTAATTTAGTCATTAATAAAGTGTTTCAGAGGAGTGATCATAGCGCTCTGCATCAGCAGTGCTGTGTCTGTCTCCCTGCCAGCTCCCAGATCAGCTTCTGTGATTGGTTGATCTGGCGCATCCAGCAGGAAATTGTTATTTATTTTCAACTCCTGCTCTGCTGCTTGTGAGGCGTGTTACCTTAAAGATAGGGTGAGAAGCTCAGTCAATCTGGAGAAGCTTGGAGTAGAGCTGCTTCTACACATTGAGAAGAGTCACCTGAGATGCCCCTGGATGCCTCCTTCAGGAGGTGATTACCTCGGGCTTCCCCCTGCAGACCTGGAGGAGGTGTCTTGGGAAGGGAAGTCCGGGAGGTCCTGCTGAGACTGCTGTCCCCACATCCCAGTCCCGAATGAAGGAAAAGTATGAGTATTCCCTACTGGGCTTGCAAAAAACTTTAATCCCTGTTTTTGTTTTTTACTACAGAGGCTACATCTATGAAATGCACCACTAATAAATTTCAATTTTTCACTTACACTGGTGCTTTGGGTGTCCAGATCTCTACACAGTTCACATGTCCCTCTTTGGCCACCGCCGACTGGAAGCTTATAGCTTGCATCATTATTGGAATGTGTTTCCAATGGATAAAAGCCAATTCAAATTCAACAATACTTAACTGATACTAAAGGGAAAATAAAGGTAATAATAATAATAATAAATCCAATTTTGTACCGCACTTTTCATTAAGAAAAATCTCAAAGTGCTACACAGTGCAAATAAAATCAAAGATAAAAATCAACCATAAAAATCATGTGGTCAATAAAATCAAAGATAAAAATAAACAACATAAAAATCATGTGGAGGCAGAATAGGCTTGCTTAAATAAAAAAGTCTTCAAGCCTCTTTTAAAATCATTCAATGGTTGTGGAGCTCTCAGATGATCTGGGAGAGAGTTCCAGAGACGGGGGGCAGCGACAGCGAAGGCCCGATCTCCCATGGACCTTAATCTGGAGCGAGGAAGGTGAAGGAAGTTGCAGTCTTGTGATCGAAGAGATCTGGTGGATGAATGTGGAGTGAGAAGGTCCTTCAGATAATCCGGTGAGGATCCGTTTAAACACTGATGGGTGATGAGCGCGATTTTGTATTGAACTCTGCAGGTGATGGGAAGCCAGTGAAGGTCATGCAGAATAGGTGTAATATGGGCAAATTTGCGGGCCCTCAAGAGAATCCTGGCTGCGCTGTTTTGAATGTATTGGAGCTTCTGAAGATGTTTTTTATGGATTCCAACAAACAGAGAGTTGCAGTAGTCTAACCTGGAGGAGACAAATGCGAGAGTCTCAGCATCAGAAAAAGAAAGGAACGGACGAATTTTGGAGATATTACGAAGATGAAGGAAACAGATTTTAGACAGATGCTTAATGTGATTTTCAAAAGTAAATTGAGAATCCATTCTAACTCCAAGATTTGTAACTATGGTGGAAAATGGGATGTCTTGTCCAGAAAAGGAAACAGTCGTCATAGTTGAAGATTGAACCTGGTGAGGTGTTCCGATCAGCATGGCCTCAGTTTTGGAGCAGTTTAACTGAAGGAAATTCTGAGTCATCCACTTCCTTATCTCCTCCAGGCAGGTAGTGAAAGCATTAAGTGAAGATGGTGATGATGCTCCAGTTCTAATATAGAGTTGTATATCGTCGGCGTAGCAGTGAAAGGAGATGTTATATCGATTTATGATTTGACCCAAAGGCAGCATGTAAAGGGAAAACAGCAGGGGCCCTAATACTGACCCCTGTGGGACACCACAGGAGACAGAGACAGCCTGGGACTTGGCCTTGCCTAGGCTAACACATTCCAGCCGATTGGAGAGAAAAGATTTAAACCAGTCCAGAACGGTGTCACAGAGACCGACCTCCACATGAAGACGGTGTAGTAGGATGTTATGGTCCACAGTGTCAAAGGCTGCAGTTAGATCAAGGAGAACAAGGAGAGATGTAGACCCAGCATCAGCTGCCATGTAGATGTCATTAGTAACTCTCAGCAAAGCGGTCTCAGTGCTGTGAGCAGAACGAAACCCAGACGGAAATTTCTCGTACAGGGAGTTTTGTTCTAGATGAAGCTGCAGCTGAGCGGCAACAGCTTTTTCCAGCACTTTTGACAGAAAAGGAAGATGTGAAATTGGGCGGTAATTGGAAAGAATATCTGGATCCAGGGTAGATTTCTTTAGAAGAGGTTTAATGATGGCTGTTTTAAGAGGCAATGGAACATGACCAGATTTCAGTGATTTGTTTATTATTTGTGTGATTAACGGACTTATTGCGGCATGATTAGATTTTATGAGTGATGAGGGGCAGGGATCCAGGGCACAGGATGAAGGCTTCATTTTCTTGAGGATGTTCTCCACTTCACTCTTTGCAACTTCATCAAAGCAGCTCATGGACCCATGGTGTACAAGGGTAGATGGCAGCCGAAGATCAGGAAGGCTGTGGAGCTGAGATCTAATAGAATTTACTTTGTTTTTGAAAAATGAGAGAAACAGATTGCATTTTTCAGTCGAATTCCTCATCCTCAGTTTGTTGATTGGGATGAAGGAGATGTTTTATTGTCGAGAAAAGCTGTTTGGAATTTCCCGGACAGCTGTTGATAATGTTGGAATAATACTTAGACCGTGCTTCCTTAAGAGAAAAGGCATACGCTTTCTGATGTTCCTTATATGCCTGCTTGTGTACAGAGAGACCTGATTTTTTTACACGTCTCTCGATAGCACGTCCAACAGCTTTCATGTTCCGCAGCTCATCGGTGTACCAAGGAGCTGAGCGGCAGAATGACACCAGCCTCGACTTCAGTGGAGCATGGAGCTCCAGAAGCTCCTGGAGAGATTGATTGTAGTAATCCACAGAGTCAGTTACAGAAGAATGATTGACAGCAGTCAAGGAATGAAAAGCAGAAGACAAAGCCCCAGGGGAGATATTTTTCAAATCACGGAACTGAATAAGACGTTTAGATTTTGGAGCAGACAAAGTTGAAGGCACTTCTAGAGAAATGATACTGTGGTCCGAGACGCCCAGGTCATATACAGATAAGTTATTGATAGTTACAGTGTCTGTAATCACCAGGTCCAGAGTATGCCCCCTATTGTGTGTAGGGGCATCAACAAACTGAGTTAGATTTAGTGAGTCCAGAAGAGACTTAAAATCTGCTGCCAGAGGGGAGGAAAAATTATCAAAATGTATATTGAAATCTCCAAGAATAATATTTTTCACAGAACGGGCACAGAAAAAAGTTAGGAGGTCATGTATCTCTGAATTAAATGAAACATGTTGTTTTGGAGGCCGATAAAGCAATGCTATATTCATCTGGAGTGGGGCTTTGAGATTGAAGGCCAAGCATTCAAAAGAAGAAAAGTCCTGAAGAGCCAGATCGGACAATTTTAAATCACTGCGGTAAATTACTGCCAGACCACCACCTCGCCCCTTGCGGCGAGCTCTCTGCAGATAGCTGTATCCAGGGGGACAAGCTTCATTCAGCGAACTGTACACATCCGGTGGGTGCCATGTTTCAGTAAGACACATAAGGTCCACATTTTTCTCCAGAATATGGTCATGAATAAGGCAGGATTTGTTGGTCAGTGATTGAACATTAAAAAGTTCTATTTTAATACTGGTTGAAGTGGAAGCCTTATGGAGAGGTTTTAGCAGACTGAAATCCACTCCACGTTTTCCTTGCCCCTTCATGCATTGAGTTCTTCCAGCCATATCAGGGAGCACAGACGCTGCATTCTGATGACGAAAGCGTTGCGCGACACGTCTGGTAGACCAGAAGGAAGCCATAGGGCCAGATCCAGCCTGCTGATGAAAAACAGTTCTCCTCCGAGAGCCTCTATGGACATAGCGGGGTCTACGCAGAAGACCCAGTCGTTTTAAGATGGAAACACAGGGTGGGATGGAGTAGTTGTTAAGTCCAATCAGCTGGGAGGCGGAATAGGTCAACATCGACGAGCCGGTCAAGCCTGGAGAAGCTAGCATGGAGCTAACCGCTAACAGCAGACCCACGGCTCCAAAACAGACATTCAGGAAACAGAGCGATGTAATCCACAGCATAACTTGCAGACTAGCACAGGAGAAAATCCAGCGAGAAATGACGACGGTTGATAACGACAACTTTTTCCGTGGAGAAGCGGCGAACATTCAACGCCAGCGTCCTCTCCCTCCGTCCCTCCGTTTTGTAGTAAGTCACAGGCTCCTTTTCAACAATTTGTTGTTTATGCTGATGGATGTAGGCAGGGATGGATTTACCATTAGGCAAAACTAGGCAGTTGCTCCTTTTACATGTATGGTTAATACAGCTATTACTTATTTGTGCACATTAATTATGTTTTTGATAAAAATCATAGATAAAAATGCCATCAGAATGCTTATAATATTAAGTGTGTCTTGATTCCTTGGGAGACAGCATGAAAGGTCAGCTGAGCACATTGCCAATATGAAAAGAAAAGAGACAAAAGAAAACATAGAGAGGAAAACAGCAAGAAAAGGGACATGGGGAGAGGGAATAAAGGTAGAACAAATAATGTTTGTCTATTCTATAAAAATTTCTGTATCTTTATAATGGGTCTCTTTTATATATTGTCTTCTCAATTCAGAGGGGCCCATGCCTGTCTTTGCCTAGGGCCCCAAATTTCCTAAATCCACCCCTGGATATAGGCTGGAAGGATCCTCAGCAGCTCTCTTTCAAGCTTCTGCAGAAGCCTTTGACTGAAGAAACTCTGTTGTTGTTTAGTAGTCTTCTCCAGAGGATGCTCATGGTTGTTTGTGATGCTTTTCATTTAATTAAAAATTCCTCAAATCTCAATAATCTTCTGGAGTTCTTTGAAAATAACGATGTAAGAGATGACTTGAATTCCCTCCTCCTCTCTCTTCTCCTTGCTCCTGCTCTCCATCCTTAATGGCTCATTTTCAACTCATTTGAGATGTACTGATGTGTTATTTCACGTTTTGAGATGTTAATGAACTACTTTCATGTATAAGAATCAAATTTTCTATGGCTGCTACTGTATAGTTACACATCATAACAAATGTCAAAAAAGGAAAAGATGTTGTAAAAATATTTTCAGCTGCACAGCATCCAACTGTAGAGGTAAAAACAAACTTTGATTAACAAATGGAAAAGCAGCAGTTCTTTTAAGAAGAATATCAGAATCAAACTAGCAGAGCTATTTTAACATTTATATACAACTTTTAGATTGCCCTCAGTGCTCTCTGAGGGCAATCTACAATCTACTAAAAGTTGTGCAATCTATGTACAAGGATTGAGATGTTGATTTATAATAAAATTCAGCTTTGAATTTTTCAATTGGTTGCAGAGGATTTCATTTAGTATCAGGTGACAAAGAAGAATGAAAGCAGATGCACACATCAGAGATTTTATTGAAACAACAATTTCCCTTTAACGTTTTCTGTGGTGTGAGAAAACATGGGTTTATATAATTTTTCAGGGCACTGTTGAGTCCTGAAAGTGACCTTAATCAGGGATTTACTGCTGTTTAAAGCTGAGACAGATTCTTGTGTAATTTGCTGCTTTTTACCACACAAGAAAATAGTTTTTCCTAACACACAATCATGTTAACATTTTGGAATCATAAGCAATAAAAATGGTTATTCTGCTGTCAGTCGAGTAGCACTTGTTTCTTTGCTTTGAGGGAGTTTGGCTCAAAGCAAGCTGGATGGAAAAAAAAGATCCAGGAAATTAAAGTTTACCTGGCCGACAAATCTGACCACAATGATGATGATGATGATGATGATGATGATGATGATGATGATGATGATGATGATGATGTGGGGGTTTTGGAAAACCCCGAGCATTGCAGCGGCCGGGTCAGTTCAGTTTTAGTGCAGCCAGGGGGGGATTTACCATTAGGCAATACTACTGTTGCCTAGGGCCCCAAGTTCCTGGGGGCCCCATGACACTCTGTTTCCATATATGGTTAATAGAACTATTCCTTATTTGTGCAAAATAATTATGTTATTGATAAAAATGCTTTTGTTCTTTCACTGAGGAAGTAAAAGAGACATTTTGCTAATGGAACAAGACAGTTTACACTTAAGATAAGAAAACACAATTGCATATTATCTAATTATCTTATTTTAAGAGTAAAACTTCCATTGGCAAACTATCTCATTTACCTACTCAAATTAAGGGTAAATACCATTAATCTAAGAAATGTTTTACTTATTTCTACATCGTTTTTTCAGTGAACAGCCCACCAAATGTTCAAAGGGCAATGTCATCGCCATTAATATGAATATATAGTAGAAATTACACATTCAGTTACAAAATGTCTCAGGGGACGGTATGGGGGGATGGTCATTTCACAAGAATCCCCCCCAATCTCCAGTAATGCCTATTACTGTACTTATCTCAACCTTTCATCAGAGCTGCAGCCTTTTTAGGTTTGTTTTTTAAGTTGTTGTCCTGATCTTAGAGCTCCCATTGGTTCCTTGAACTTTAAAATTTGACAGTTTAAATATCTGAGAACAGAGATAAGTACTTCTTTAGAAGTGTATGAGTGGATTTGGCTCCTGGATCATTTACCAGCAACGACCAGGATTATCCTAAGAAGTGATGAGCAATCTACCAAATCTCTACCCTCTGAGGTCATTTCAGAGATTGCATTTGTAGCAGAATGCTTCTCTTCAGGTTGTTCTAGTCTCTGTTTGTTCCGATTTGATCATCTTTCTTACGTATCAGGAATAGCAATCATGTGCAGCAGCTGCCATGCTAGTTAAGCTCCACTTTTGGGTTGAAAGGAATTACAGTTCATGTTGCAAACGTGGCACCAAGAGCTGCCCTCACTGCCCCCTTTCCACTCAGCAGCCCCTCCTCCGGTTCCATACTTCCTGCTCCTTCCTGCCAAACCAGTGTGACCACTCAGCCCCTGGGGCAACTTGTGTGGCACAGACTCCCCTCCCCATCTCTGCCTGCACCTCCTCCCCCCCTCCTCCTCCTCTCCGGGGGTCTGCCAGCCTTCTTTCATGTCAGCCTTTGCACACTGATTTTTCTAACCAAACTTCTTCTAATAAATGTGACTAATTTTGATGTTGGTGTTTGAACTGAGCAGGCAGAAGCCGAGAATAAATGCTGAAGGTTTATACATGATAAATGTAGTTGAGCTCAGACAGTTCCCAGTAAGCATGATTGTAACTTTAAACTTTTATGACCCCCCACCCCACCCCCCTACATGTTGTTTTTATGAGTCCGTTTCTTATTGCTTCATCATAAACTCAGAAAAACCTTTATTGAGAAAGTTTGGTTCAAAATTTTGACATCATCTTTCATCACTCAGATCATATATAAAACAACTGAAAGGAAATAAACAGCCAAGGCTGGTTCTTTGGAGGCCAAGTCTCTGATGATGTCTCATGTAAACACATGGCACAGCATAGCCCAGTAGCTCTGAACAAGACGCGTTCACCTAAAGAACAAAGGACACACCTTTGAAGACCAAAGTGTTCAGATTTTGGACAGAGAGGACAGATGGTTTGAAAGAGGCGTAAAGGAAGACATGTTTGTGCTAAGAGAAAAAGCATCACTGAATGAAGGCATCTACAATTCACTCATAGAACTCATTACAAAGAACTAAAGCGCCTGTCACACTTTGCCAATTTATCTGGCATATGCCTGACGTCCCAGAATCTCCTAAAACGCTGCCATACACTGAATTTTCTATGTATTTTTTTTTGTATACATAGAGTATTTATAACGAGTCCAGAACTTTTGTCCAACGACAACCTAACTTCTGCATAATGCACGGCAGCGTAATGCCTATGAAATTATGCACAAGCCAGCGTCCTGAGGGGGGCAGCGATGCGCCTGATGGCATTAAAAGATTTCTTTGATCACGGTATTAACCTAGCTGCTGTTTACTGCCTGCCAAAAAAAAAGAGAGAATAAAGAAAAAGAAAGAAAGAAGGTTTTTGGTAGCAGCAGATTGAGCTTCATGTCTGCTAGAAAGTTTGTTGGCTCAATGAAGTCTGGAGGAGAACTGACAGTTTCCTCCTTTATGCCAAAACGATGCCAATACGCCATTATACAGTAGCTGGACGTTAGAAACACGTTCAGCGCTCGTCTGGAACACGTCAGATACATTGATATGCTTGGAGAGAAGTTCTAGATAAGTTACACAGAAGTTATGCACAAGTTACTCAGAGGTTTAGGATAAGCTAGACGCCACGACTGATGAGTAACTGAAACTGAACGTATGTCAACCACCAGATAACTGACCTGGAACTGATGGAATACGTATGGCATACACCGGCATATGTCGGGAAATTTTGAGCTTACTCAAAACTTCTCGACCTACTCGCTGTTTATCGACGTGTGCCAGCGTGTTTCAGTGTGCTCATAACTTATCCAACGTATGCCAGCATTTTTACTAGATTTTTCATACATCAGGAGTATGTTGCTCTAAATCATCAAGGTGTGGCAGGTTCTTTACATAGTTCACTTGCATTATGATTCAAAGGCCAATCACAGAGCCCATGCCCAACAAAGGGCTCCAACAATACAGAAGAACAATAGGTGGCTATTAGATTAGCATCTGACTTGGATGTGCAGGAGGACAGTCCTCCATGCTGCTAAAATACATCAGCGCTCCAACTAGAGGCTGCTCCGAAGCTGAGAGAATTGAGGACAGGTGTCAAAACGTCTACTTGCCGTCCTATTTAAGTTGATGACACGGATGACTGAGAATTTACACAGGAATATTGTCTTTTAAAATTGTAGTGCTCTCTGTTGAAGGTAAAGACATATTTGAAGTATTTTAATGTAGAAAAAATGTTTTTTGTTGAATGTTTCTTTTCCTGACATTTGGCTGCAAAGGTTATTTTACACCTAGAAATATCATTGGGAGTCTGTTTGACAGTCTGACCTACAACATATAAGCACAAACAGATACAGTTTTTTAACCATGTCTGTAAGTTTTGCTTTTTATCAGTGAAAAAAGGTTTATAATATAGAGCTATCTCTTTGTTTCATTCATGTAAAGTATACATTTAGATACAGGTTGACATTGAAGTTTAGAATGAATCTCTCAAAATGAATCTTTAAAAGTCGATTCACTAAACCATAAACCAGAGTACTAAACTTTTCAGCCTGTGAGGCTGCGGCGCACACTCCGCTCCAAATCCTCTCCGCACTCACCTTCATTTTCACGCTGCTCTGGCGAAATCGCTCCACGTTCGCTCAAATTTTAAGTTGTTTTATTTAACGATGTGATCGATACATGTGTATTGTCTTTTTTAACTTGGTGTTAAATTATCGCCCTGTTTCCCAATTGTGAACGTAACACCTCGCTCCAATCATGTTGCCCCAAATTTCCTATTTAATTATAAATTTACTTTACTAGACTACATTAAAAAAGGTCACTTTGCATCTGATTGCAAATGAGATAATAACCTATAATGCATGTATGCGATCCATTTTCAAAAACAGGCTCTAACCACAACGGTCACTTTATGTGAACCATCTCACCAAAGCGTATTGCATTCACCAAAACAAAAAGTATCATAATTACGAAAAGAGTATCTCGCAGTTATGAGAAAGAATCATTACGATATTAATTATCAACTATGAGATCTTTTCGAGATCAGTATCTCGTAATCATGAGATATTATCTTGTATCTCGAAAATATCTCGAATGTCATGATCTCGGCGCTGATGGTTTGGTTTTTTCCTTTGCTCCTTGCTTTCCTGTCTAATTGGTTCTGCGGCTGATTATTGCCGATCATTTCCACCTGGTTCCTCTACTATTTAAGTTGTGCGTTTGCCTCCCATCAGCGCCAGGTTATTCTTGTGTTTTTGAGATACGTTCCCCAGCAATCTGTAGTCTGCCTGTTTCCCTGATATTGACCAGTTTCTGCCCTGAGGATTTCGAGTTTTTTGCCTTGCCCCTGTCTGCTCTGTTTGTTCTGTCTGATCCTGGATTCTACCGGCTTCTGAACCTGGAACTGTCGTCTGACTTCGGCCTTGGATTTCCCCTCTGGACTCTGTTGCTGCTCGGCGTCTGCTGCGCGCTATCAAGGAACTCTGGGGGCGTCTCCCGCCGCTACTGCGGTCAAACCTCAGCAAACAGACTGAACTTTGAATCAGGTCAGTGACTTTGCTCCAAGTCGTGTTAAACTCCATATCCAGTCACTGATCTGTATTCTCCCATTTCTGCAGAGAGCCGCCCCGCAGCAGACGAGCAGCCCCGCGCACCTGTTTGGTTAAATAAACGCTTTGAACTTTCCCACTGTCTGTCTCGCCTCGAATTCTGGGTCCTACATTCTGAGATCATTACATCGAATTTATCTCACTGTCTGATTTTTTTGTTTTTCTTTGGTGAATGCAATATGCTTCTATAGTGTTGTTAAGTATAGTTAGTGTATGTTTTTATGGTATTTTATCCCACTTGCTTTTCAATTTAAAAACATGTTGAAAAAAAATCACACTTAAATCAAATAAATATTATTTTACAAATCTTATAATCCAACATTTTTAATTGACGTTGTGAGCGCACTGGAGCGGCGCGAAATGGCTTCTTTTGTTAGCCTGCAATGCCCCATACCTGTCTATGTCTCTGAAAGGGGGGTCGTTAAAGGGAATTGATGGCCTGACTGAATAGGCGAGGTCTTCTGTTTCCCCACCGCCCCCCGCCAACGCCATTTCTGACATTTTGAATTGAAAAAGCTTCCTGGATGGGAAGCGAAACATCTTTAAACTTGGAAATGAAGTCCAGTGTATTGTCTTTTTTATTTTACTTTTTTGGAAGCTTTTAAAGACCTAAACGGTTACACCTGCCCCCACAGGGCCGCAGCGCCTCAGCTAGCTCGCCAGGCCATCGGGTGAATCGGTTCACACTGTTGGTTTAGGGCTAGAAGAATGAAGTGAGTCACACACACTGCGGTATTAGGCGAGGTTTAGGTCGCGCCAGGTGAGCGTTAGGTAAGTGGATAAACATTAATTGTGTGCATGAATGCAGGGATTAGCTTTAAAGCCAGAATAACAAGCCCCCTGAGGACACAAACACACGCAGGCCCTTTGCTCCGAGGATTTTCTTTCTTGGTCTGATCCAGTTTGATCCTGGATCAAACTCTGCTTTGCACAACGAACCACAGACACACTCCTGTAATAAACAGTAGCAGTAAACAAGCAAAGCCCTGAAAATCTATCAACATCCAGCCCTCGCTGTTCTAATAGAAATAAGAGTTTGGGGAAAATGGAGTTTATTCGTCAAACTGGAACTGAAAGAATCAAAGGGGAGGCAAATATGTTCCGAATGAAGTCACAGCCATGATGTGCTGTGAAAATGCAAAGTTTAGATCTGTTAAACTGTTGCTGAGAAACTCGGCATAATCTAATATTCCACTAAACGCAGCCATGCGTGCCGAATGTCGAGGTAATCAAGCTGTCCATGAGGGAAAAAACACACACGCACACGTGATGCTGATGTCGAGTAAAATATCACAATGTAAACGGAAAATCTTTCCTAAAAAGTAAAAACTGGAAAGCACCGAAGCCTCTTCAAAACAGAGGAATCAACAACGCAGGAAAGAAGCAGAAACTGGAGACGGGAATTTGGGCTTTGTGGTGTTTCCACAAAGATTACCAGATCTGGTAAATATGTGAACTCATGAATCTCTTTACAAACAATCAAAATTTTGGATAAAAACACCATCTAAATATCACCATTGTGTCATTTTACTAAAACATAAGCTTTTAAGCTGGGAAAATGTCATCAAGTATTCAGACCTCTGTCTGTTTTACAAAATAATCCTTGGTGTGTCGCCTCCTCCACTCAGTCAGTTTGTAAAGATCAGGAACACACAGTGAGGAACATGAGGGTCAGCCAGAGGAGACGGTGTTGTTGGTTTGTGTAAAAGCGCTTTTAATCAAAGAGCCTCTGCAGTCACAGCAGCTCAGCAGTGAAACTCTGTCCCTCAGAACATCAGCGAACTCACAACATTCACTCTTTTCAAAAAGCATCTAAAGAACTGACTCAAAACACATCAGTCATGTCAACATTTTTTGAATGTCTTCCATTAACACTTCAATGTAGATAACTTTAAACTAGTCCTAACTTTAAAAAAAATACACTCTATACATTGCTAATGTGGTAAATGACTATTCTAGCTGCAAATGTCTGGTTTTTGGTGCAATATCTACATAGGTGTATAGAGGCCCATTTCCAGCAACTATCACTCCAGTGTTCTAATGGTACAATGTGTTTGCTCATTGGCTCAGAAGGCTAATTGATGATTAGAAAACCCTTGTGCAATCATGTTCACACATCTGAAAACAGTTTAGCTCGTTACAGAAGCTACAATACTGACCTTCCTTTGAGCAGATTGAGTTTCTGGAGCATCACATTTGTGGGGTCAATTAAACGCTCAAAATGGCCAGAAAAAGAGAACTTTCATCTGAAACTCGACAGTCTATTCTTGTTCTTAGAAATAAAGGCTATTCTATGCGAGAAATTGGTAAGAAATTGAAGATTTCCTACAACGGTGTGTACTACTCCCTTCAGAGGACAGCACAAACAGTCTACTGTGGGTACTATTTAATGAAGATGCCAGTCGGGGACCTGTGAGGCGTCTGTTTCTCAAACAAGGACTCTAATGTACTTATTTTCTTGCTCAGTTGTGCAACGCGGCCTCCCACTTCTTTTTCTACTCGGGTTAGAGCCTGTTTGTGCTGTCCTCTGTATGTCAGACATTTTCACTACTTTGGGTGAGTGTACGGTTAATACAACTATTCCTTATTTGTGCATATTAATTATGTTTTTGATAAAAATCCTTTTGCCAAAATGCCATCAGAATGCTGCACATGTTCAGAAAGGTCCAAACAGACAGCAGCAAACCATTTAAAAACAAATGATTCAAAGAGCAGTGTTGCCAACTTAGCGCTTTAGTCGCTATATTTAGCAACATTTCAGACCCCTCTAGCACTTTGATTTCCAAAAAGCGCCTAGCGCCAAATCTAGTGACTTTTTTCTGCTACTGGAGATGTTGGAGGCAACATCTAAAAGCAGCGAACTCTGCTCTCCAGAGCGAGTAGATTGGTAACCCCGCCTCCTGCTCTCCTCTATCTTGTCTGCTGTCATGATTCATGCAGCTATTATTTCATCCAAATGAAAAATGGAGAACAGAGAAGCAGATCATGGCTTGTCTACAGTGAAAAGAAGGACTGGGTTATTTACTTTGGCCTTTTTGGAAACACAGGAAGGAGCAATCAGCTAAGTGAGCTTAGTGCTTGGAAAAAATCTTTCATTCCTTTAGAGACAGCATGAAAAGTCAGCTGAGTACAAAACATAGAGAGGAAAACAAGAAGAAAAGGGACGAGAAGAGAGGGACACAACCTAGAACAGATAATGGATGTCTATTCTATTAACATTTCTCTATCTCTAGATTGGGTCTGTTTTATGTGTTGTCTTCTCCATTCAGAGGGGCCCCTGCCTGTCTCTGCCTAGGGCCCCACATTTACTAAATCTGCCCCTGAGTGTAATTAGGGAACTTTTACTCTTAGCAAACCAGGTTTGCAGTTAAAAAACAAAACAAAGCAGGGTCTTAATGTGCTTTTTTTTTCTTTTCTTTTTTTTTTTTTTGCACTTTTGAGATAATAAAACAAGAAGAAAGGAGAGAAATGATAAAGTCGGTCAAAGACCCAGACCCATCATTTCCTTAGCTGTTGTGCATTTCCCAGAGGCTACAGAGGCCTGTGACATAATGTTACATAACGACTGACTTCAGCTCAGTGTGTGAGGGTTTAAACAGTAAACTGCTGGTTAGTGGGACTGGAAGCCACAGAAGACTGGATTGCAACATGTAGGATGGGAATTTCCACATTTCAACTTCTCGGTTTCTTAGAGTCTTGAAATGTATACTTGCAGTTTTCTAAC
Source organism: Cyprinodon tularosa (assembly GCF_016077235.1). NCBI lineage: Eukaryota > Metazoa > Chordata > Actinopteri > Cyprinodontiformes > Cyprinodontidae > Cyprinodon > Cyprinodon tularosa. Next base: position 293,845 of record NW_024039477.1, on the reverse strand, counting down.
CAAAAAAAAAAAAAACAGCTTAATTCAAAATAACCTAAAAGATTTAGAGAATTGTACTTTTTTTCTCTTAAACCGCGAATGCTGACGTTGCAGTAGTTTTAGGAGGATTGTCAAAGAATCCTTTTAGCATAAAGATAGAGGCTCAGCCTACTGTAAATGTAATGATTCCTTTAGACAGTGTGTGACCAGGTCCTCAAAACCTCTGCTGTGGCGCCGGGTCACCATGTGTCCATAAAGCTCACTGGGCCAATGACCACAAGCACAGCTTTCTCACTGAAATCCCACCATCAATAGGGGCTTTTTTTGCAGGCTCAGTTTACCGCAGCCTCCACAGACCGGCTGCCCCCCCGTGCAGCTAATGCTGCTGGGATCCTTACATAACAAGCAGGGAAAAAAGCCTTCTATAGCTCTTTTTTTCCCTCCCCAAATGGCCTTACTAAAGAAAACCTACCTATTCTAAACACCTCGGCCTGCAGCTTCCTGTTGCAAAGACAAACATATATCATCTTTTTTTAAGGAAAAGAATTACAGATTAAAAACATACCAATTAAATAACTACATGCATATTATTATTCATGCTTTAAGATGATATATTTGAAAACATTTTTAGCAAGAAATGCTTTGCAATAAAGAAAAAGGTGAACAAAAAATTTGCAATAAAGCAGGTTTGTTGCTGCAATTCACAGCAAACAAGAAAATAATAACAAAACAATAAGTTAAACAGTCCTTCAATCTGACCATCATTTGCTGCACATTAACAGGTTTCAGCCTAAAGAAGCAACAGACAGAAACAAGCTGGACTTTGTGTGATTAGAAAGACCTAACTGTGCAAATGGACGCAGCTCCATCTAGTGGTAAACTTCAAACATTGAAATAAAGTCAACTTTTCTTCTATGTACATTTTCCTTTGGTTTTAGCAGCAGATTGAGGCAATTTGCTACTTGGAAACGGATGATTTATGTAAAAACAGAGCAAACAACAACTCCTTTATCACATTTTTTTGGGAATAATATCAAGTTATCATGATTTGATAGCATAAACACTCATTTTATTGGCAGATCATTTTATTTAACTGCTCAAATTAAGGGTCAATGTGCTAATTTTAAGTCATGACCAGTGGCGGCTGATGGAGTTTACACAAATACATATATCAAAAACCAATCAAACGTATACTAAGTTATCACACCAGTATATTTATATGAATGCCAACAACAAAAAACATTTTTAAAAAAACTTTATATGAACAAAACATAATTTAATGTACAGGTTTACTTTTTGTACTTAAATCTTTACCTTCTGAGGCTTTGTGAAGGTAAATCTGTGTTTTGCATGGTCCAATGTTGTGTCACAAACTTAAAAAAAATTATGTACCAGTTTGATAATGGTTTGATAATATTTTTTTTTTTATACAGGCTATGTGAAAATTATTTATTTTCTGAGAATGTGTTTATTTAAGAGCAACTATGCATATTAACAAACATCTAGAAAAAGTAGACTAGAAGAGAAAATCCATTTATTGTCCCACAATTGGGAGATTTGGATGTTACAGCCGCAAAAGGTTATAGCAGAAATGGACCTTAGAGAGTGCATAAAAATAACAGAATAAGTACAAAGTTAAGAAAATAAACAAATAGGCACTGTACTGTACAGTGGTTTTACAATAGAAATGTTCTTTATCTGGAGAGTATACAGCTATGGACATTTTTACAGTAATGGATATTTAAAAATAGCAACATCAGAGATGTGCAAAATGACAGCAGCATGTTATTTAACTGATTAAGGTAGAAACTGTGCAAAATCAGCATGAATGGAGCAACTGATTGAGGTTGTTGGGAAAAGTGGTTTGTTTATTCATTCTATTATTTTCCATGTCAATCCCAGATTGTTCATTCTTCCTTGCCTTTTCTAAAAAGTGTTTTAAATCAGTCCTAGCTGTCTTAATCCATGCAGGAGGCAGGGAAAGCAGGATAAAGCCTTAGCCTCGCTGCATGCAGTTAGCCAAGCCTTGGAGCTAAACCAGGTCCAGAGTGAAGCGTCTCCATCTGTCTTTAGACTGCTGATTAAGTTTGATGTTCGGCTGATCTGGTCCAAATGCTTCACCTCCAGCTCCTCTTGCTCAGTTTGCTTTAAGGGATTTCACTTCCGTGACTCGACCTGCCAATCAGCCCGGTACGACTGTGACGACAGCTCCTGTCACCTCAGGGTGCAGCTCTCCTGCACCTCCAACTCTTCCATACATCTGTATTGCAGAGGAGCATGTACAACTTTTAACAATTGGCAAACATTGTTGTGCCCTATGGCGGATGTAGGAGCCATAAATGATAAGTTGCATTGATGTTTGTTTATCCGAGTTCATAGCTGCTATGGCTTTCTTGGTTTGGTTGATTGTAGGTGAATGGATCAATTAGATTTTGTAATTGGTCATATTTCTCACCTGTTGGAGAGTAATAGAGAGTGGGTGAGTGGGCCACTATTTTCTGTTGACAGCAATACAAATCGCTGTAATCTAAGTTTGTCAAGTTATATTTTGGATACGTTGTTTATACCTTTTATGTGAATAAAGTTCACATTAGCACTATATAAGTCTCAGTGGGCTACTTTTTTGAAAGTGTGTCAGACAAGGAACGACTGGACTTCAGTCTCCCGGCACTTTTTGTTTCCTGGAGTTGCTGCAATACGTCACCAATCCAATGGAAAATGAAATGATGCTTTACTAGTCATTAAAGATTAAATATTTATCCTGCCCATTTTAAAAATATATATCAATATATACAGGTGCTGGTCATAAAATTAGAATATCATGAAAAAGTAGATTGATTTCAGTAATTCCATTTAAAAAGTGAAACTTGTATATTATATTCATACATTACATACAAACTCATATATTTCAGATGTTTATTTTGTTTAATTTTGATGATTACAAATGACAACAAATGAAAATCTCAAATTCATCATATCAGAAAATTAGAATATTGTGAAAAGGTTCAAAATTGATGGCCCCTGGTGCCACACTCTAATCAGCTAATTAACTCAAACCACCTGCAAAAGCCTTTAAATGGTCTTTCAGTCTAGTTCTATAGGCTACACAATCATGGGGAAGACTGCTGACTTGACAGTTGTCCAAAAGACGACCATCGACACCTTGCACAAGGAGGGCAAGACACAAAAGGTCATCGCTAAAGAGGCTGGCTGTTCACAGAGCTCAGTGTCCAAGCACATTAATAGAGAGGCGAAGGGAAGGAAAAGATGTGGTCGAAAAAAGTGTACAAGCAAGAGAGATAACCGCACCCTGGAGAGGATTGTGAAACAAAACCCCTTCAAAAATGTGGGGGAGATTCACAAAGAGTGGACTGCAGCTGGAGTGAGTGCTTCAAGAACCACCACACACAGACGTATGAAAGACATTGGTTTCTGCTGTCGCATTCCTTGTGTCAAGCCACTCTTGAACCACAGACAGCGTCAGAAGCGTCTTGCCTGGGCTAAAGAGAAACAGGACTGGACTGCTGGTGAGTGGTCCAAAGTCATGTTCTCTGATGAAAGTAAATTTTGCATTTCCTTTGGAAATCAAGGTCCCAGAGTCTGGAGGAAATGAAGAGAGGCACTTCATCCACGTTGCTTGAAGTCCAGTGTAAAGTTTCCACAGTCAGTGATGGTTTGGGGTGCCATGTCATCTGCTGGTGTTGGTCCATTGTGTTTTCTGAGGTCCAGGGTCAACGCAGCCACATACCAGGAAGTTTTAGAGCACTTCATGCTTCCTGCAGCTGACCAACTTTTTGGAGATGCAGATTTCATTTTCCAACAGGACTTGGCACCTGCACACAGTGCCAAAGCTACCAGTACCTGGTTGAAGGACCATGGTATCCCTGTTCTTAATTGGCCAGCAAACTCTCCTGACCTTAACCCCATAGAAAATCTATGGGGTATTGTGAAGAAGAAGATGCAATACACCAGACCCAACAATTCAGAAGAGCTAAAAGCCACTATTAGAGCAACCTGGGCTATCATAACACCTGAGCAGTGCCACAGACTGATCGACTCCATGCCACGCCGCATTGCTGCAGTAATACAGGCCAAAGGAGGCCCAACTAAATACTGAGTGCTGTACATGCTCATACTTTTCATGTTCATACTTTTCAGTTGGCCAAAATTTCTATAAATCCTTTGTTTTTATTGGTCTTCAGTAATATTCTAATTTTCTGATATGATGAATTTGAGATTTTAATTTGTTGTCATTTGTAATCATCAAAATTAAACAAAATAAACATCTGAAATATATGAGTTTGTATGTAATGTATGAATATAATATACAAGTTTCACTTTTTAAATGGAATTACTGAAATCAATCTACTTTTTCATGATATTCTAATTTTATGACCAGCACCTGTATTTCGAAATATCCATCCATCCATCGTTCTGCTTATCTCCGGGGTCGGGTCGCGGTGGTAGCAGCTTCAGTTGGGAGGCCCAGACGTCCCTCTCTCCAGCCACTTGGTCCAGCTCCTCCGGGGGAATCCCAAGTCGCTCCCAGGCCAGGCGAGAGCCCAGGGGCCTCCTGCCAGTGGGACGTGCCTGGAACACCTCACCAGGGAGACGTCCAGGAGGCATCCTAATCAGATGCCCGATCCTCCTCAACTGGCTCCTCTCGATGCGGAGGAGCAGCGGCTCTACTCTGAGTCCTCCCAGGATGACTGAGCTCCTCACTCTATCTCTAAGGGAGAGCCCAGAAACACTACGGAGAAAACTCATTTCAGCCACTTGTATCCAGGATCTGGTTCTTTCGGTCATGACCCAAAGCTCATGACCATAGATGAGGGTAGGAACGTAGATCGACCGGTAAATTGAGAGCTTTGCTTTTTGGCTCAGCTCTCTCTTCACCACAACAGACCGGTACAACGCACGCCTCAATTTATACATTTTTTTGTCTTCATCAAGGTCATTGGGTGGGAGGGACGGTGCCCTAGCGCCCTCTATTGGCCAACCGCCACTGGTAATTACCTCTTTGAGTTTCCTATTTTGCTAATAGAGCTCTGGGAATAGAAGTCACACAGTTAGCTGATAGACCAACACATTTGCTTTGACAAGCAGACCAGTTTCACTGAGTTTCTGCTTGATACTTGTATATGAAACTCTACTGAAAGTGATTCAGGGAGTAAAACCTTACAAAACATACAGATGAAAAGGAAGGTGAGAAAGAAAGAGGGGATAAGAACTTAGGGGAGAGAGAGAGAAGCAGGAAAGAGGGCATGAAAAGTGAGAGAATATAAACGGTAACTCCCAGAAATCTGCTTCCACACCTGGATGAGATGAGAGGGAGAGAAAACAGAAAAAGGAGACAACAGCAAACCTAAGAAAAAAAATCAACAAAATCCTCCAGAGCAGCAGGTTTCCTGTAGATATGCATGTGTGTGGAAGGCCAAACTTATGCAGATTCCACACTATTATTCAGGGTGGTATAAATCTGCAGCTGCAGCTCAGGATTTAGTATTAGTGTGTATCTGTGAACACCTGGAACCAAAATCTCTTTGTTTCCAATCAGTATTTGCAGAATAAAGATGGACACAAAAAGAGCTGGATATCCATATCATTGGTCATTTATTTAAGTTTATTTTCAGCATTTTATTCAGCATCATTTTGAAAATGGTCCCTGACAAAGAGTCATAATTCAGTTAATAAAAAAATTATGTGACATTTTAAAAGAATTTTAAAAGGTCTGTTAAGATAATGCAAATGGTAACTGGAAAGTTAAGTGGAAGGAGAGAAAAAATAATCACAGCAGATAAAGGAGCAGAAGATAGAATCTGAAGCAAAACATTTATGCAGCATTTCATGGGAAATTAAACTGATTGTTAAACTCAGAGGTGTCAAAAGTATTCATTTTTATGTCTCCAGTAGAAGTAGAAATCCTGCTGTTTAAAAACGCCTTTGTAGAGGATCAACTTTAGCTTTTTACTCCAGTAAAAGTGTTAAAGTACCATTTTTAAAACCACTTACAGTATAAAAGTAATGGAGGAAAAACTGTCAAGGCCAGAAGCTTTACTGCTCTATACGGAAGAGGATTAGGGCCACTGAAAAAAAAACGTTAACTGATTTTTAAATGTTATTTTAGTTTAATATGGGAAAATAAGTCAGAATTCTGAGTTTAATCTCAGAATTCTGACTTTTTTCTCCAAATTTTGGATCTTAATGTAGATGGGCATCATGAAGGAAGAGATGTGGAGCACTCAGCTTCTAGATGTGAGTTGTTTTTGAGGGCCAGTGACACATCGGTGGAAAATGACGAAATTAGGTAACTTTTTACGTTCCCGAGGGGTCGCCTCATTAATAGAGGAGCAGAAGGTCATTAAAAAAGAGAGCTAGTCTCTAAAACAGACATGGCTATGGCTGGATGCTAACATGTTTGTTATCTGTCAGAATTCTGAGAAAAAAAGTCAGAAGTTTGAGAAAAAAAGTCAGAATTTTGAGAAAAAAGTCAGAATTCTGAGATTGAAGTCAGAATTCTGAGATTAAAGTCAGAATTCTGAGAAAAAAGTCAGAATTCTGAGATTAAAGTCAGAATTCTGAGATTAAAGTCAGAATTCTGAGAAAAAAAGTCAGATTTCTGAGAAAAAAAAAAGTCAGATTTGACTTTTTTCCCTCGGTTAAACCGAAATAAAATTTAAAAATCAGTTAACATTTTTTTTCCAGTGGCCCTAATCCTCTTCCGTAGCTCTACCCTTTTTAAAGGAACATTTTTCGTAAATTCTGGATGATAACTTACTTAATTTTCTTAGTGTTATAACTAATGGTAACAGTGTCACATTTAACTTTGCATCATCTTGAAGAGCGATTTATTTTGGTATGTGGTAAGCAACAAGTTGGGGCAGCACCGAGTCCAACCACAAAGAAATTGGATGAAACAAATTATTTTGATTGTTTTTATTTTCTTTAAACACCAAAAGGCCATAATGAAAATGGAGCTTAAATAAAACAAAACTAATGAGTTTATTTTTAAAACATAAGGAGTAGAAAGTAAAAATTTGTCTATAAAATAATTATTCCAGTAAACATCGACAACATTTCTACTTAAGATAAAGTATTTGTACTTTGTTGCTTTGCACCTCTGGTTAAACTGGAAATATATTTATGAATTAAAAAGGTTTAATCTGAGGTCAATATGTATAAATTAGACTGAATGTTGCAGTTTAATGATCTGTAAGAACAGAGTTCGAGTATAAAACACCTTTGAAACATGTCAGCGTAATTTATGTTCAAATTGTACAAGTTTCCCTTTTTAAACTGAAATAAAATGAGGTCCACTTATAGGTCGGCTGCAGGAAGAAAACAAAAATCCACATAACTGCTGAGTTTATTTCACAAGTTTAGACTTTATTTAACGGTTTAGAAACAGGATTTTCCATGAAATCAGCATTTAAATGAACATTAAAATAACTTGAAAATATCATCAGGTCCATAACATTTCTATCAACTAAATAAACCCATTCTTTTAAACAAAGATATTTTAGTGCTTTATATATATGGCTGTTCTGGTGCGGAAACAATTAGAAAGTCTAACCTTAACATATTATGGCCTTTAAAGATCTCAGAGGAAAGCATAATAATAATAATAATAATAATAATAATAATAATACATGGAGTGGTATCGGATTCACAACATAAGAAAAACTCTCAATCTCCTCTTATGGCTTTTATTCATATTTCTATATCTCTGGTTTATTTGGGGTCTGATTGTATGATTGGAAAGAAAATGGGAAAAAGCTTCGGGTTAAAATGGTTTTTATTCCACGTCTGTCGCTCCAGACTGAAGGTGAAGCTTTCCTGACGCAGACAGATTCTAAAACCACCAAAGAAAACAAATGTGCAACCAAGTAGAGGTGAAACGAATCAAGGGAGAAATTCACAGCTTTAAAAAAGTAGAAACACATATTTGTTGGGTTATTATGGTTCAGAAGCGTCTCGCACGACAGAAACGATGCAAACCTGTTCCGCTCCACGCATCCAGGAGCTAAAGGGGAACGAAGAAACGCGTCCAGCATGCAGACATGGATTTACGTTACCATGGAAACCCATTTTCACCGCTCTACTGAAAGAAAAACAAACTCATATCCCATAATTATTACATACTATATTTTTATAGATATTCTTTTAATAGAAAATAACTCATGAGATACTGTCATTTTGACAAAGTATCTTATAATAATGACTTAGTCATCTTATTTGAGAAATTATCTTAAAAAAAAAATGATATATTTGTTTTCTTTCCTAGATGTGGTGGAAATGTTCCTCCAGACGTTACAGATGATAAAGATCCGGTTTCTAAATGAGGTAAAAACCTTAAAAATCAAACATTTTTCATCAATAGAAAAAATGAAAAATTTTTTGTTCACCTGAAGTTTTAATTTGAAGACCCTCTAAATGTATTCCCTCTATCATTTATTTTGTACGTTTTTTTCCCTGATGGCGATGAGCAGATAAGGTTCCTCTACATTAAGGCAGCCGTGGAGCGTTTATACTTCCTGTTTAAACAGGAAATTAGGGGCTTTATTGATAATTTATCCGTTCGTATTTAGAATAAAGGTTTACAGCTTTAATTTTCACATTTTCTTTCCTAAGAGATTTAATGCGATCACTCTAATCTGGTTGTTTTATTTGGGTTCTTAACCATCAAGAGTCAAAAATCAGTCGGCTTGCTTTAGGTTAAAATCTCCCAGAATGCAATGGATAAATCATCAACTCTGTATTCAAATCTGTTCAATTGTGTTTCTCTAAATCTCTTTAAGCTTAATTTATAAAAGACTAAAGGAAAGTATGCAGATAAAGAAGAACAACATCTGCTCAGGGCTCAATTCAGCAAAGATAAATGTCCCTCCTCCTGAACCTGAGAGATGTCGGGCTTCACAGCTGAGGCGGGCGGGACTCGCTGCTAAGCCAAGGTTTATCTGACGCTGCTGATTATCTGACGCACGCATGATGATAATGATCACAGTCTGGGCTCTACTTTCACACAACTCAGCTGCTCCTCAGCAGAAACAAAAACAATACAAGGCCTGTCATATTGCACCTGTTAGGGGGGGGCTGTTCAAGTCTGCAGCATCCTAAATACCGAGTGGAGCAGCTTTAGCGCCACTGTGGCGTTACAGCGGGAGGCCTGAGCAACGGGAGCGGAGAGTGGAAGAAAACAAAAAACATCAAGCCCTTCTTTGAGTTATTTATTCCCTGAAGATTTCCCTCTGGTTACGATTCTGTGAATGGGTCGGTATGGTGATTACTTCACAGTGATAAACATGGCTCTGCCAGCAACAAGTGGGGGTGGGGCGCTCCATGGAGCTGGATTTAACTGGGTCCTATCTCTGACATGGGATTAAAGGTTCATCAGAGACCTGGTCTGCCACGGACTGGAAACCAAACGCTTAAGAGTCGCATCTTTTCCTGCAAATGAAGAAATCCCACAACATGTGAATAAAAGATCGACTGAAGGAAAAAAACAAAAACAAACACAGTCTGACTACTTATCAGAGGTTTTTAGATGCTCAGATGCTTTTAGGAGCATCTGGCTGAAAACAATCTGACCTGTAAGGATGTATAGTGAAAACAGGAAGGTTCCAACACTAACATTTTACAGGAAAAATAAAAAGTTCAATTCATGTTTTAGCGTTTGGTGGGAAACTGTTTCAGATCAAATTAAAGGGTTTCTAAAAGCTGTAGAAAACTTGGTTCAAGCCTCTAGCATTTCCATCTGGCATTAAAAGGCAAACATGGGTTGAGAGCCAGACTGACTGTTTACAGGGACGACCGTCTGCATCCACAGCAACGCCTCAGTGGCAAAGCCGAGGAAGCTAAACTTTAAAGAAATGAGTCAGGGATGGTTTGTTTTCCTTTAACCGACAGCATTATTTTCTTTGATATTATGAGTAAATCCTGTTAAAGAAAACAGGTCATCATTAGCAAATCAGTGTTGGTAGTAATAGACCTTGCTGAGTGTCTGATCAGATCATGAAAATGATTCTAAACTCATCATTTCAATGCTAAAACATTAAAAGAAGCTGCTCCCTCTAGGGGTGGGGGCAGGTTCTGCAGCATTCATTCAAATAAAGCCCAGAATCTGGATGTCGGATCACAGCTCCACAGCCGCTCCTCGGTTTGCTGGTGATTAACGGGCTGACCGGTAACTACAATCATCAGCCGGAGGGACGGGAAAACGACTGCGTGAAAAAGGGCAGTGTGGCTCCACCTAGTGGTCATTAAGCAGTAAGGCAGCTCTAAGAAACCCTCAAGAAGGTGAAATGGATATTAAAAGACAGCATAATAAAAGGCAGCAGTGACTGATGGTGGATTTGAATCTAGAAAAATACACCGGGTTTGAGCCGACGAAGGCGAATCTCTTTATCTGGTAGAAGGCACACAATCAACTGCAGAAGAAGAGGAAGAACCCTTCATTGTGCAAAACAGCTCAGTTAGTATTTCCTAAGTAAAAGAATAATAAAAAAAAAAAAACTTGCATCATCTGCTCCATCAAAGTGTCGGAGACAAGACTCGCTTCACGTCCAGCATAAACCCCCCTCGATCTGGGCCTTTCATCCTCTCAGTGAAGCAGAAACCAGCATGAGGAGCTAAAAACATGGCAACCATCTTAGACTTTCTTCCTCCAGAGTGAATAAAAACCCAGTTTCTACGTTAAATGAAATTAAGCAGCACTTTTCATTTATTCCCTCTTTTCTTTTTCGTTTCGAGTCTAAAATTCAGTTTCTCTGCAGGAGGACGCCGTCACTCGGACGCCGTCACTCGGACGCCGTTGCGGGGGCAGTGGGTGCCGGCTTGGGCCCTCCTAGCGCCTGCGCGTTCACGATGACCTGAATGATGAAGTCCTTCTGGATCTTGGTGTCCTGCAGCCGCGTCTTGTCTGTCAGCAGCTTTCCGGAGAAGAACCAGCGCTGGTGGAGCACGTCGATGTCCTCCTGGGTCTGGAGCTGCTTCTTCAGCTGCCCGATGGTGTCGGCCATGCTGGCGCTGAGCCGCACGTCATTCCCTGTGGAGAGCCGCACCTAAAGGAGCAACAGGAACCAGATCTTTAGGCCTTAACACTAGAACTCCAAAGGCTGTCATTTTGACAGTTCTGAGATTTTAAAAGGGGAGAACTTTTATTTACATTAATCATATGTTGCTCATGTTAACTGACTTTTCCTGTTGCTTTATTTCCTTCAGTTTCAAGTAGTTTTTTAAATAACATAAAAATGTAAAAATAATTTGACTAATTATAATAATTTACTACAATCTCCCACAAACTTCATTTTGACAGCCCTATTAGTCACACTGTAAATTACTCCCGCTGTTGATTGATGTTCAGTACCGTTGCCTAGCAACCAACATTCTACCTAGAACTCTTTAGCTAATACGGAAAAATGGCTTTCAGAAAAAAAAAAATCTAACAGCGAAACAGGCTTAAGAAATGCTTCAAAATATTGATGATAGCAATTCAGGCGGAGAGGGAGAGACTGATGAGGAGGACTGGGTAGGAAGCAGCTCAGATTCTAAGAGCGAGTCAGAGGATGATCGCACACCACTGGGAAAATGCAGACGTACCAGTGAACCATCAGACAATAGGGAAACTTTAGCCCAAGGTTTGGATAGTACTGCTCACACCACAGCTGGTTCTTAGCGGCCTAAAAGCCAAACTGTGGTAGCCTGTGGCCTACTATAATCACACACAGGTCGGCGTGGAAGTGTCGGATCAGATGATTAGGAAGTATTCTGTAAAAGCTTCAACGTGAAGGTGGCCTGTGACTGCATTTTATGATCTCCTAGACACAGCAGCTATAAACGTTGGTTTTGCTCAGTAAAACCTTCATCCGTCAAACTGACAGCCAGTGGGAGTTCTAGGATCAGAATTCTGGGAGTCCGAAACCATTTCTCAATTCACTAGAACGCGAGTACTCGTGACATCACCACACGCTCAGCTCATCTACAGCTGCATTTCACCTCCTGTTATTAATAGTCCCTAGATATTAATAAATTCTGACTTTTTTCATTTAGTGGGGGAATAATAATTTACACAGTCAGATAAACACAAATCAGATGATCATTTTGCCAAATAAAACAAAAAAAAAAAATAATAAAAACTCGCCAACAGAGGCAGCGGTCCTTCCCACCTGGCTATGCAGAGAGAAGGCTGCTGCAGACGGGCTAATGTTAGCCCTGGCTGCCGTTAGCTTTAGAGATCCTCACGTTTCCGCGGTCCTCTCAACTTTGGAAATCTTTTTTTTATTTACGCATTAAATCAGTAAATGGACCATATAGTGACGTTTTAAAGTATAATATCGCCTCAAATTATCTTAAAACGTACTTTTATTGAACAACAGCAACAGAAAGATAAATTCCAATGGAGCGCTCCATTGAAAGCTGCTGCTGTCAATCTCAAGCACAGACAGGTCTGCTCTAATGCATGCTGGGTAAAGAGGGCAGGGCGAGAACAACATCCGGGGATTTGATGCGTTCTCAGCAATTGGAACAGTGCTCGGGTTGAGGCTGATGACGTATCACGAGAACGCTCCAGAACGTCTATTGAGAAACGCCCGAGTGTTAAACAGCTCATAGTCTGACTGTGGCTGTTTACCTTGAGCTGGAACTCCTTTTTGGAAGCTGCTGGGGGCTGAGGGCTGTCACTGGGGTCCTCATCGCTGCACTCTGAGATGAGGTTGACGGGGGGCGCTAGGCAGTAGACGGGAAGCTGGTAGCGGTTCCCCAGCTCATCATAACATTCGGTCAGAGTCCCTGAAAGAGGACCAGGGATCAAACATGAATACGAGTCAAACATTCTGCTAGAAAAAATGCACAGCGCCGCGGCGCCTCCTCACCGTGCGGCAGTGTGATGCTAGCCCCGTCCACTATAGCCTGGGCCAGCTCGTGGTCATTGCACTCCAGGGCCACAGCGGCCGCTTTCAGGGCGTCCCAGATCTCCTTCCGGCCCTCGAAGGCCGGCGCCGTGTCCCAGAACTCGTCTCGCTTGCTGCGCAGCTGGCCCTCAGTCATCGGGTAGTCGCTCTTCCACTTGGGGCGGTCTTTTTTCAACGGCTCGTTGCGTCCTGTGATGAGAGGAGCAGAAATTTATAACAGATAGAAAAAGCTAACTGAGCGCAGCAGCTTCACGTGAAGAAACAAACCTCAACAAACTTCATACCGATTTAAGATCCAACTTTAAGTCACAAAGTTGCATATAACTTTTAGTGCAGTTATAATAAAGATAAGAAAAAGAAAATTGGTATCTGCATTTCAGGCTTTTTAAGGACCAGTAATCAGCCATCAGTGCACCGCTACGTTTAACAGCTTGGTGGAAGAAAAGTAATCCTACAGTAGAAGCCATTCACAATTTCCCCACTTTCCTTGATGGGCCCTTGGCTGGTCCCCTACAATTCCTTTCTAAACATCTAAAATATTCTTTCAGTCATGATTTATGGACATTAAGATCTAAAGAGAAGCGCCATCTCCTGGTCAGACCCTGTAATTCAGTGAAAGGGTTGAGTCTAGGGGGTGAACGGTTCACAAAATCCATGGTTCTGTTCTTTTTACGGTTTGGTGGTCACGGTTTTCGGTTCGGTATTTGTTGATTATTAGCCTGACATGTTGGTCGTGTTGCTATTAGCATAAACAAAACGTGTTGCTCAATGCTTGCACAGTGTTTTTATCCACAGCTTTCTTTCCGCCGTCATCTTAGGTTACTCTAAATCCAAAGCGCTCCCATACAGCAGACCTATAAAGTGCTGCTGGCGCGTCTTCCAACTCCTGTTCTTTCCCACTCACCATACCCACACAATTCTCCACAACAACTGACTTTTTTCTGCTACATCCGGCTACGCTGCTTCGCTTCTTCTTCTTCTTGTTTACTACTGGTGGTTGGCTTTGGTCGCAGTACCGCCACCTTCTGCTCTGGAGTGTAAACGCTTCGCCTATGAGAAAAAGGAGCAGCGCATGAACCGAACGAAACACACGCGAACCGAACCGAGACAGTCGAACCGAACGGTTCGGACGGTTTTCATAAACCGTTCCATCCCTAGTGGAGTCAGAGTAAAAAAAATATGGCCGAATTTAGGTGTTCAGACTGACGTATAACTAACTGGAATGTAAAGATAACGAGAAAAAAAACAACAACACAGATTTTAAGACAGGATTTTTTTTTTTTTTTTAAACAGAAATTTTCTAACCTTTGGGACAATATGGTTTGATAAAGAAAGAGTACATTTATATACATGTTTAAGCCAAAATGATTTGAAATTTAAATACAAATTTTCTGGTTGTATCATTTTCCTACGTCAAAATGTTCCATCCAGAAAATCCGATGGAGGAAAACTTTTAATTTTACCTGATTTAATTTAATTTAAAAAAATCTTCTTTAGGAAACTTTGGCTGAATAATTATGAATTAATCAAAATAATCAACAGATTAATCTATTTGCAAAATAGTTGTTAGTTGCAGCCCTTATCAGGATATTGCAATATCATTATAAACTGCAACATTTTTCCCAGCTGCCAAAATTAAATGAATGGATAAAAAAAAGCAAGTGCTGTACATGTCCAGCAGAAGATCATTCAGTTATTTTGGAATCCATGTTGTTTGGGGTGGTAGTCAGTCTACATCTTCCATTGTGACGGCTTATGGGCTGGTTATCCTCCTGCAGCAGTGTGTCTCAGTGAGCTTGACGCAGACATTTTTGATTTATGCTCAGTATTAAAGCGTGGTCTGTGCTACACACTGTGGGTCTAGATACGGCCGAGGCGGTGAGGAAGTGGGGGCAAGTTTGTCTGACAACAGAGGGAAATGAGGGCCAAAAAGAGTGGGAATCCAGGTGGAAAAAAGGGTCCCAGCGTTCTCTCGCACCTCGCTCTTCTAGCTGGTCCAACTTCAAAAGTTGTTTTCCGCAATTTCAGTCAGAAAAACAAAACAAGCCAGCCTCCTGTCTGTGGTCAGCTACAATTTGGGAGAGGTGCAGCAGAGTGTTTGCGGAGGGGGCGGGGACGTCTTTTTGTTCACTCACCTACGCAGACGACCTAGTTTTGGAGTATAAATTAGCCTTTAAACTACAAATATGGCACTGCCATCTGCCAGATTGGCAGTACAGAGGGAGTCCATTTCCCTTCATTGTTTTAGGTTAAAAAATAAATACATTTTTAAATTGATGCTAGAAAACTTAAAGACTGATGCCAAAAATGACGATATATCGCTGAATCGATTCGCCCCAACCTACACACCAAACTCCAACAAACTGACGACGCCCTAAAAAAAAACACAGAATTACTTTGCTTAAACATAAAAAGTGTAGTAATTTCAATTTAATCTTTATTTGAACTGCTCTTTTAAATATTTCATGGAAAACTTAATTGTTCAATTGTACATTTAATGTTTAAATCGTATATTTAAATAACTAAAAGCCATATTTATTCATTTCATGGGACATTTATCTATTTAATGACATATATTAGTCTCCGTAGATCTCAGAGATCACGTCACAGTGACTGAAAATCATCTCTTCCATTCCTAGATACGCAGGTTTGTTTGTTGATCTACAGCAGTGGATTCGGAAAAAATAACCCGAAGTCTGTCGTGCCACAGAGTCGGTTGCTTTTCCAAACCGCTCCACCTCATCAGCATCGAACAGCCACACATTAAAGGCCTGAATGTTCTCTGTCCAGTTTCCTACAAACACGATTTGATTGTATTTGCATTTTAGGGCTTCAATAGAAGACTTGAGTGTTTGTAACTCAGACAGAGGAAACCATTGCTCCCAGTTTAGGAGCTTTGATTAGCAACCTCTGCTTTTGTTGGGGTCCCTCAGATCTATGGAAACACACCTTTTATTGCCTTTAATGTGATCAAGATTTTTTCAAGGTCGATTTTCGCTTCAACAGAACACAGAAATTTGAAACCTTATATTAAATAATTCTAATTTGTAAAAAGTAATAAAAAGTGGAGACAGGACAGAGAAACAGGACCTGAGCGTCTCTGACCAGAGACAGCAAACACTCCCACTAAACACGGTGGTGTCATCCCAGTTTAAAATTAGCAGCAGGTGCAGCGTCTGCAATATGCATGAAGCATGTGTGGCCTGCACCAGTCGGTGTAACTTTACCCATTATCCACCATCAGTACAAACACACAGAACGGGCAGAACCATTAATGGATTCAGACATTTACTGAAAACACCAAAAATTGGTTTTTAATCATCTTAGATCTTTTAAAAAAAAAGTAAGTTAAAGGTTCCTTAAATCTATATCAAATGTCCTGTTTCTTCTAAAATGAAATATTAAACAACCAAAAAAAGATCTCTCTGCAGGGATGGGAGTAATAAAATAAATCTGATGAGAGTATTTATGGACACTGCAGTAAGCATAGAGCAGCTTTAAAATGACGGAGGGTAGAAATGATCAGGGTCAAACAAACAAAAAACAGGCTTTTTAATAATTGTTAAAGGCACAAAAATGTTTTAAATGGAAATGAAAAAAGAACATTTGTACAAAAAAAAAATAGAAATAAAAAAAAGTTGGAATAAAAAGCAAACAAGAAAAACGTCCATGAGGATTTGAGAAAAACTCAAAACAATTAAAGGAACACTGTAATCAGAGTGTAGCATCAAGTTAATTAAACTTCTGGGATATTGATTTGGTCAGGTAAGTAGCAGAGGGGGTTGTTAATCAGTTTCAGCTGTTTTGGTGTTAATGAAATTAACAACAGGTGCACTAGAGGGGCAACAACGAGACGACCATCAAAACAGGAATGATTTTACAGGTGGAGGCCACTCACATTTTTTACCCTCCTCATCTTTTCTGACTAATTTTCACCTGTTTTGCATTTGGCTAGGGTCACTGTTACTACTGTTAGCATGAGGCGCTACCTGGACCCTACAGAGGTTGCACAGGCAGTCCAACTCCTCCAGGATGGCACATCAATACGTGCCATTGCCAGAAGGTTTGCTGTGTCTCCCAGCACAATCTCAAGAGCATGGAGGAGATTCCAGGAGACAGGCAGTTACTCCAGGAGAGCTGGACAGGGCCGTAGAAAGTCTACAACCCATCAGCAGTACCGGTATCTGCTCCTTTGTGCAAGGAGGAGCAGGAGGAGCACTGCCAGAGCCCTACAAATGACCTCCAGCAGGCCACTGGTGTGAATGTCTCTGACCAAACAATCAGAAACAGACTTCACGAGGGTGGCCTGAGGGCCCCACGTCCTCTAGTGGGCCCCGTTGTCACTGCCCGGCACCGTGGAGTTTGATTGGCATTTGCCACAGAACACCGGAATTGGCAAGTCGGCCACTGGCGCCCTGTGCTTTTCACAGATGAGAGCAGATTCACCCTGAGCACATGAGACCGACATGAAAGGCTCTGGAGAAGCCGTGGAGAACGTTATGCTGCCTGTAACATCGTTCAGCATGACCGGTTTGGTGGTGGGTCAGTGATGGTCTGGGGAGGCATATCCATGGAGGGACACACAGACCTATACAGGCTAGACAACGGCACCCTGACTGCCAAAAGGTATTGGGATGAATCCTTGCACCCATTGTCAGACCCTGTGCTGGTGCAGTGGGTCCTGAGTTCCTCCTGGTGCACGACAATTCCCGGCCTCATGTGGCAAGAGTATGCAGGCAGTTCCTGGAGGATGAAGGAATTGATACCATTGATTGGCCCCCATGCTCGCCTGACCTAAATGCAATAGAACACCTCTAGAACATTATGATTCCATCCATCCGACGCCGCCAGGTTGAACCTCAGAATGTCCAGGAGCTCAGTGATGCCCTGGTCTAGATCTGGAAGATCTCATCAAGTGAGTCTAGTCTTAACATGATGACTTGATGAGATGACTGGAGTCTGGTGTACCATTGCTTTGTTGGAAAGAAAACCTGCAGCCACACAGCCCTTTCTGGAACTGGTATGACACCCATGTTCTAAAAGGAAAAAAAGCAATACACTTATGTAGCCTTTCAAACGTTACTGCATGTGCTGGACTGGTCGTGGTGTGACAGTCGGTTCTGTAGCTACCTGTGCGAGAATACCTTGATAATGGCAGCTATACCGAACAACAGTAAAACACTTTGGTACGATGGAAGACAAAGCTGACATCCCATTGCTTATGCTTCAGAGCGTAGATTTAGACAAACTTTGTCATTTTGTATACAGAGTTTATACAAAACAGTCAACAGTAAATGAGAAGCTTACAGCAGTGAAATGAACATTTCCATTTATAAAGTGCAGCAGTAATCAGAAGAATGCCGTAGAAACATTGAGTTGAGTTGTTTAAAACTAGAATAGACAACTTGCCATGTAGTGCAAATACGATGTTTACAGTGTGATGCAGTCTCTTTTTGTGACTTGAATAGAGTTTCAACAGTTTAAGAGTCTGATTGCAGCAGAGGAAAAACTGATGCAGAACCTGCAGGTCCTAGAGCCCATTCAAGGTGAAAGTCAAGCCATAAAAAGGAGTAGAGGCATCAGTGCTACCAGATGGTCCTCCATGGCTTGTGGCAATGCAAACACTGATGGTGACACAGACACCTTTTACATGGGTTTGGGGTGAAGCAGGCAGGCAATGCTAACTGGTGATGAAATGGAGATTATCTGCTATCAGGAGGCTGACCAGGACCATGTACTGCATGGCAAACTGTGCTTTACCAATGTTTGCACATTTTGATTGCTGTGCCAAGGGTGGAGGCTTTGGAGAAGCCCATGGGGGCCTGTGTAATCTAACGTAAAGGTAATTTTAGAATTTGTTTTGTTCTTTTAAAGCTACAGTGTATAATAATTTCAGAGATATACAGTCAGAAATGTAATATATTATACATAACTATGTTATTTATCATCATCTACGCACTCAGCCTCTTAACCTTAATATTTGCGTTGCCTTAGAATTCGTTATTTATAATTACATAGGAGCGGGTCTCGCAGCCATGGAGGCAGACATCTTTGCGCTACGGCAGCGCAGAGCCAACAAACTAGCGATTGCGAGATCGCCAAAACGTCACAACGATGTAGAAAAAATAACGGGTATATTTATTATCTAAAGTCTACATGAAATCTATACCCTACACAGACTAATGAAATACTATCTGTAAAATTATCTATGTAAACAAACCTCATCACTGGAGAAGGTAGGTGATGCGGACGTCGTGGAAGACATTTTGTCCCGTAACGCTCGCCGTACTGTTGGGGGGGAGAAGCGGTGGGGGGGAGATGTTCATGTTGCTGCAGTCTGACCGCTAGATGTCGCTAAAAGTTACACACTGTAGCTTTAAGGGGTTTATTAATCGGTTAATTATTATTGTCATATAATCTCTGACTCGTCTTTCATGTGATCAAAATGAGATCCAAGGCGCCTCCTATTCGTTCCGACAGCAGCTGTCTGAACTGTGGTGTGATCCAAGATGGCCGCCCTATAGGCACGTTGGCTGGTGTCCATTGAGGCGTCTACGTATAGAATGTCTATGGTGGGGATAATTTTGAACCGAAGCGTACTCCATGCACCATCTGTTGCTTAGCAACTCTGCTGCCCGAATCTGGCAGATGAGGAAACGTAGAGCTCTCAACATTGATAACAGAGCTGTAGAACGGCACAAACGTGCAGCACGCCGGACTTCTACTCTTTGAACAGGTCTGTGCTCCGTCCCGCCCCAATCATTCCCGTTCACTGGTCAGGCCACTTGCAAACCGCACCAAATAAATTTTGCTTTTGGCCTGGACAAAATGACAGGACAAAATACACGACAACAGCTGAATGGATGAACAAAAACAAAAATACTTTAATTCCCTGGAGGATAGAAATATCCTTTCCAGACAGCGACACTGATTTTATTGTTCTGTCCCTCAAATTAGAATCACAATAAAAACCAAAACGGTAAGCTAGACTGTGCTTGAATAAAAAAGAAAAATCTAGTCGACATTTTCTTAAAGTGTTTTGCTGCAAAATTATTTAGAATCTTCAGAGAACTCAAGTAGAAAAAACAAAGTTAGTGGGAATAACTGTGGTTTTGTGTTCTGGTAAAAAAAATAAAAATATAAAAATGGGGCAGCAACAAAAGGAAGTGATTTGGAGAACAGCCCAGCTGAACACAAATAGAGCGATGAAGCAATGCATTACAGACAGATGAAGCAACATCAAGCTGTTTTGCTCCTGCTGGGCTCATAAAAGCAGGGCCCCTGTGAGGAGGCTGGATGGAGCTGCGTTATATTTATGAGCTATAATGAAAGGCGCCATGAACAAACAACTAAAAAACCTCTCTGGTGCTGTATTTCAAACACGGCAAAACAAAACACTTAATGAAGAGTGAGCATAAAAACAGATACTTGTGAAAAGAGCTTTCTGGTTCTGCTGGAACACAGACATTTAACAGCCTGACGTTCTCTCCTGATCCGAGGTGGTTGGTGAACGTAGCTCGATTCTCGTTCGACAGTAAACCCACAGGAAGTGGTCTTTATTCAAGCACCGACGGAAGATGAAAACGTGCAACACCACCGAAGCTTTACCCTTTTCTAGATGTATAAAGAGTTTAAAGCAATAACCAATATTGGAACGGCTCTACGGGAGCATTTCATCATCGTTATTTGGTCATCTCATCCAATCAGACCACTAAATAGAAACGGAGCACGATCTGCGTGTGCAGCTGTGGTGACGGGCGATGGTCCTTGTAAGCTGTGCTTTGCTGGTTTTGGTTAACGCATCATTGCAAACCCATGCAGGGTCGCATAAGCGGCGGCTCTTCGTATCACCAAAACCAATATTAATGTAAGCAGACAACACAATACAAAGAAAAAAAAAAAAGTTTTCAAACATTTCTAAGAAGTATTTTTAAGAGTAATTTCTAACAGGTATGAAAAGGTTCAACCACTATCTTTACATCTTGCTATTGTTTCAGATCCTTTTTATATATTCCATTTTTTTTACGTTTTTAGATTTTATTCGGTTTATGTTATGATCCTATTTATTATTTTTTCTAAATATTTTACTGATTTAGATGTTCATCTAATGTTAGTCATATTTTTTTTCAAAACCAATAGAAAGCATTTCTATTGGTCCATGCACAGACCACAAGTAGAGGGAAAGATCGAGCTGCCAGTTGGATGAGCGGACTCCATTTTTCCCTGCACTGAACTGAACCAGCCCAACCGAGCCAGAGGCTATAGTCTGGTTTATGCTTAGAAACCAGGTTGTCTGCGTGTGTGTGGCAGCTAACGCTCTGGTGCACCTCCCAAAAACTCTAGGTGACCGCAGACAGTGCCGCAGAGAGGAGGCCTGTGATTGGTCAAGTCTACATCCGCTCTACACTATGCATGTATGCCATTTGGATCTCAATGGCAGAAACTCTGGCTGTAGAGCCGTCTACAACTCCAGGCACACCTCGGACACTGTCCCAGACACCGTGCAGGACGCTAGTTTGTAGCTCTGTGCGACGGTCTGTTGGTTTGCACCAGAAGCCAAAACACTCAGCGCCACAGCCAGTCTTTGGGGAACACTCACGGGTGAACTCGGCGTTAACTGCAACACACGCAGATGACCTGGTTTCTGAGCATAAACCAGTCTTAAGAACCCTGGTGAATAAGCAAATTGATGTTATACTTAATTAAGGACCATTAATTTGTTTTTATTTGAATGTCAAATTACTATAACATCCAGTTCTGGTTATTTAATATATTAGTTTTATCTTGTGGTGAAATTGCAAAACAATGGTTATAAATAAAAAAGAACAACAATTTAAACAAAGAAAAGTAAAACAGAGTTCCCAGAGTAAAGCTGATCTAACAGCCATTAACCCAGACAGGAAGTAATTAAAAAGATGCCAAAGGAGGCCTTATTAGTGCCGAGTCGACTTCCTGTTTATTTGGATGAGGAAGTGATGAGGGACTCCCAAACTAAGAGCAAGTCAGCGATGCAGCAGAACACGACAATACTTGCAGTTTTTATTATTCAATAATAACTACCCTCTTTTTTCCAGAGGAAGGGCGTGTAGATGTTAGTCACTCCTGGGGCGGGCTTTCCACAAAGAGAGTTTGCTTCTCTAAAACTGTATTTCTGCATGTGAAAAGTGAACAATTTAGCTGCCATGCAGCTCCTCCAATAAACTTAACTTCCCTTCAGTCAATTTGAAACACAAAGCACCTTGGCTTCTCTACGGCTTTTGAAAACCGAGAGTGAAAGATGACAGAATCCAGCAGTTATCTAAGAAGCATTTCATGCTGGGCATGTAGGGAGTTTAAAACTCACCTTCAGGGAAAACAAGCTGGAGCTCAAAAAATGTCAAACATCCCAGAAACTACATCCGAGTCTGTACATGCTTCAGCTACGAAACATTAAATCCACTGAGCTGGAAAACAGATTCTGCTGGTTTGATGTAGGGTTGGGTGACATGAAGAAAGTCCAATATCATGATATTTTTCTGAGCAATATTGTGATAAGTGATATATAATCACTATGTTTAAATGACCTCCAAAAAGTGCTTAAAATCGCAATGATATACTCATTCAAACTTTTGGGTTTCAAAAGTTTTAGACCTTTAACAAGATCCCAGCAACCAAACAGGAAACAAAGCAAAAATATGCAATACTAAATAAAATGGAAAATAAAAAAGGGCTATTTTGTGCATGAAAAAAAGAATGAAAGAAATTGACCTCATATTAAACAAAAACCACAAGTGGAAATACTGTCCAGAAATTAGAGCATTATTAGAGCATCACCTAACTATTAGCATTGATCTTTACCTGCTGGGAATTTTAAAGAAGCACAGAAAGTTGGAAAATTGAGAACATTGCCAAGTTTAGAGAACTGCTGTAAAACCTCTGAACATCACATCACAGGTATTAGAGCATCTTAAAAACATTTTAATAACGTCATAAATGGCGTCTGTGACTTCCCTCCATCTCTTCCTGTTTTTCTCATATGGGATCGCTTTTTCAAACAACGATTCACAGACTGATTTATTGAACGTTTTAATTGGCTTGCGGGGAGACGCTGACATGCAGAGTTCACAACATTCTTCATTTTGCAGCAAATGACTTTTTAGGTGCTGGAATAAATTTGTACTGCTACCGTTTGCAGCAACGGTTTTTAGACTTACGAATTAGCGCCTTTTGTTCGAAGTCCTCGACGTGTAATCTAAACCCCTGCTGTATATCGCTCAGCTGAAACACCTGCTGTCGCCATATTTCGGTTGCCGGTTGCTGTAGTGGGCCAAAATATAATCCTGTTTGGAGGAGGGGTTTATGATGCATTCAAAATCTGTGAGAAAATTATAACTTTCAGTGAAATAGATGCAGACAGCTTAACTTCGTCATGCAAATTTATACTCGATGGCTGCGATGGAGTCATTTTAACTATTGTGTGTGGTGAAACTGGAGATGCATCAAGTATATTATATAGATATTTGCCCACCGCTAGTTTGACGAAGCATCATGGATCCATAACATGATCCAAAGCAAACCTGAAGTGAAATGCTGAGGCGTTACCCTGCATGAATTAATAAACTGAAACAAAACAACATAGAAAGCTGCAGTAGACTTACTTTGGACTCAGGACGTTAATTATCAGTGTTGTAGTGTTATCACTGGGCACTAGAGGGCACCACTGTTCATTTTGAATCAGAGTCTCACTGGTATTTGCAAGAGAAGAAAAACCAGAGCGAATTTGAGCTAGTGCAGAACCGAGGATGAATCCAAAGTCCGATCCGGATTATTTCCACTCTTTAATGGATCTAGACTAAAAACAGAAAGCTAGACACACTTAGCGTCCACTTTATTATAAAATGTAAATCCCTTTATTGTCCCAATATGGGGAGACTCACTCTGTATTTAACCCATCCCATTGGGGAGCATTTGGCTGCAATTGTGCAGCTCCCAGGGAGCAGTGTGGGGTTAAGGGTCTTTATCAGGACCCCAGAGTGGAGCTGTGGGGATCGAAGCGGGTACTTGAAACCTCCTCAGGGCACAAACGCACTGCCCTAACCACTAGGCCATCACTTCCTTATAGCAAAGGTAAATAGTCTGACAGTATGTCAGGGCGACAAACCCTGTTAATAATAGATCTACATCTCCGTTCATTGGAAATCATTAATTCCATCATATTAATTCAGTAACCTGGGAGGTCGTGGTGCAGTAGTTGAGTTCCGCTGCACGTTTCCTCTGTTGGACCTTAGAGCATCTAACCTGATAAGCATCTACAGTCCAGGTTCTGACAACACAATCAGACAAATGTAAAACCCTTAGAGGTGTCCTGATATAACTTTTGCATTTCCGACACAGATATTGGAGCTTTGAGAATTGGTCGATACTGCTATTGATCTGATACAATATTAGCACAAATCATAACAGCTTTTATTACTCATGTTATACTGAAGGATGCTAGAAAAGGCTTGATCAAGTAATATTAGTAAAGCAAACAAAAGGCAAGAAAACAACTGATCCAAGTAGATTGAATGAGTTAGAGAAACTTTAACAGAGCAGAGTATTTCTATCGGCATGAAAATAATGAGGTTTTAGATGCTGGTTGATAAAGAAACAATATTACTTTTTTAGAATAGAAAATCTCTTTATTGTCCAACAACGGGCAAATTCTGGTGTTTACAACAGCAAAAAGGATTGTGGAAAAAAATAGTCACACAAAAGTGGACCTTAGAAAAATTGATAATAACATGAGACATCCCTAAAACAATAATCAAGCTAAAATTGGCTTAAAGAAGGTACTTGGCCAAAGGCTAAATCCACATCATGCTAAAATGCTGAAGGAAACAACACAACAAAAGGAATCATTTCCAAATGAGATCCCCAAAGGTAGAGCATCTTCTTTGATTAAATTGTTGATTCTACAAAAGGTTATAGAAGAGCATGTTCGGAAATGTAGACATTTTCCACACATTGTCAAAAGCAAAAAACTAAGATTTAGTTGTGATTCTATATGATCCTCATTAACACAGGGCTGCATTATTATAAGGTGGAAGGAAAATGTAAATAAACTCATCAGTTTACAAAGAAAAATCTGAAAAGGCGTGTTGTGCATTCGTCTTTATACGACAAACACTTCTACCTTCCAGCTCACCAGTCAGCTAGCTGGTAAATACCATCAGCTGGGGTCTCATTTAATCACACTATAAATGCAGCTTTCTGGAAAGTTTGAACCAGGGTGTAATAGGGCAGGACAAAACAGATGTTATGATGATAGATTCTGTCCATATTAGACAAAAAAACATAATTTATATTTTTATATATAATGGTTAGTTGCAGCCCGAATATCAGGCTTTACTTGAATCTATAAATCTCAGATATCAGCAAGCTGATAGACAAAATGCACTTCTGCCTGTTTCTGTTTAATTATAGCCAACCTGCTGGTTAATAATCATCCCCTATTTTAATAACTAAGTTTATTTATTACTGATCTATGTTTAAGTGGTCGAGCCTATTCCAACATTCCACTCTACAAAATAAGTAATAGAAGAAGGAATGATTCATGTTGATAATGTTTCAGGTAAAAGTCGGCCGATAATCAAATCTGCAACATCTGCGTCACATCAGGACTGAAAATTTGCATTAGGGCTGAACCATGAAATGGGCCTCATTATATAAACATATGAATTAAGAAAATGTCATCTTTAAAAATACCTTTATGAATATTACAGAGGTATAGTTCATATCTGTAGGGAAAATATTTTACAGTTATGAACTTCCTCAATATAATCAAACTCATTTAGCCATTTTGCTTTAGCTCCAAGCTAAACGGATGAAATGAACATTTAACCAGGTGATCGTCTCCATCATATTCCACTGCTTCTTAGTTTTTTTTAGTTTCTCTCATTGCCTTCTTTCCTTTTCAATGTTTCTAATTCACGTTATGGCAAACCAAGCTAAGCCTGAATGTTTTTGTTCACCAAGTTGGTAAAAAATATGCAGCTCTGAAAATACAAACTTAAGGCTGATTTATACTTCGAAAATAGGTCGTCTGCGTAGGTGTCGCAATGAACAAAAAGACGTCACTGCCCCTTCCGCAGACACTCTTCTGCACCTCTCCCAAAGTGTAGGTGATCGCAGACAGGAGGCCGGCTTGGTTTTGTTTTTATGACCGAAATTGCGGAAAACAACTCGTGAAGTTTGACCCGCTAGAAGAATGAGTTATGCGAGAACGCTGGGACCCTTTTTCCACGTGGATCTCCGCTCTTTTTGGCCCTCATGTCATGTCCCTCCGTCGTCGGACAATCTCGCCCCCACTACCTCACCGTCTCGGCCGTATCTAGACCCACAGCGTGTAGCGCAGACCACGCTTCAATACTGGACATAAATCAAAAATTTCTGCGTCAAGCTCACTGCGACACACTGCTGCAGGAGTATAACCAGCCCTCAAAGGTCCCCAGATAATATCAGATCAGACAATATCTTCTGAAAAGATATATATATATATATAAAATAATAAGTCCTTATTTGAGCAGGAAAGCAAGATATTGCAAAGAGTATTTTACCTTTAAAGGTATTGTACACATTCATAACCCTGTGGCTGCTCCTGAGTGGGAACGCCTATTAAACATGTGCGAGAGCGTGCACAAGACCATTTGTCCTTTAAAAGAAAGTTTAAAAGATGCAGTTTGCATCACTCATGCAAGCTTACTTTCCAAGTACGCTACGGAACCAAACCAGATGAAAGTGCGCATTCAGCTCGGCAAAGAACTCATGCTCTTCCTCAACACTGAAGTCCTCAGACATTTTTCTTTCGTTGTTTCTTTCTTTGCACAGGTAAACAGCACATTTCTTCTTCTACGCTTGCATTATCGGCAGAGCAGACGCTGAATGCGCACTTTCATCTGGTTTGGTCTGCCGGCTTCCGTAGCGTCGTAAACGCGCAGGCGCGCGCTTTCAGGAAATCCTATACACTACTGTTTATGCTCTAAAAACATTCTAAATGACTTCGTTTCGAGTAAATTCTGGATGCTACCCACTCAGGACACTTGGAATACATTGGACGAGCAGTATGGAGGAATATTGACACGTTTTTTGTGGACTTTTATGGACCTTTCTGTCTCGGGTACCATAGACCTCAATTATTTGAATGTCAGCAGACAGCAAGAAGCCTCCCAGATCTCCAGATGCATTTGAGATTTAAAAAAAGTACTCCAGAGTGTTGTTCAGCATGGGGTGAGTAGAAAATGAAGGCTAATCATGTTTTGGGTGTACTATTCCTTTAAATAAAAGGAAAATACATCTTTTTAAGAAAAAATGGCTTATATTGTTTTTACATATATAACATATACAATCGACACATTTTGCATTTAGAAAAGAGTCCAAACCCAGATTCCACTTCCTCCATCACCGCACGGCTCCGCCCACATATGTTGTGCGGAGCACCTGTGCAGTCATGTTAATCAATGAGGCCAGTTCCACATACACCACTACTCCTCCACACATCACCGCCTACGTACGTCTTCTCCGTCCTTCACCGTCAAAAATAGGAGCAGAGCTGTTGCTCCGCTCAGGACAAGAGGCGCAACTGCAACCGCATCAGGAAAAGGAACGTCGAAAAGATCCGATTTTTTACTGATGGTAGCGTAATTCTTATATATACCCAAAAATTAGGCCAGTTGGATGCAAACATAATGAACTAAGGTTTCGTCAAATCCAGTCATCATAACTTGCAAGAGCGCATCTCACAACTTCAAAACAAACTTCTTATCGCAGGCATGGATGAAGAGATGCAGAGTTTGGAAATAGAGAAAACAAGAAAGTTGTATGATCCTGATTATCTCTATTGCAAAGACCCACAACCAAAAGAAAATGTTTGGGCAGAAACATGTTAAATTGATGCTGATGGGATTTTTTTTTATATGTCATTAAATTAAGCAATCATTACTGCATGTTTTGCTCATATGAATTAAGAAATAATAATATTGCCCATGCTCTCCTCGAGCTCCAAGGGGCTCAGAGCAGAGCAAGATTAGGAGGGACCGGGGATGCTGTAGACTTTGCTTTGCACAGGCCGTCTGCAATGGAGTGGGGTGGTTACGAAGGATGTGGGATTTCAGGGTAAGGAAAGAGAAAGTGATCACCTTCATGACTCCATGAAAAATTCAAAATGAGAAAAAGTTTCCAAGCAGCGAGAAAGAGAACAGAGCAAATGTTAAAAAAGTTCCTCTAGCCAGACGAAACGAGAATTTGACTTTCTAAGCTACATGCAAAGCTGAGTGATGTAAAACTACCATTGCATGAATAGAACATCCATGGTGGCGGCAGCATCATGCTGTGGGAGGGTTTCCTACCTGCAGAGCAACAATGCAAATAAAGGAGGCAGAACAAAGCTCAGCTGTGGGTTAAAATGGAAGAGAGAAAGTCCATATTTTAAAGGAGAGCTGCTCTCCACCCAGTCTGAGGAAACTGAAGATGTTTTGCAAAAAAGACCACAAAAAAAAAGTTTTTTCCCTGGTAGAGACCAATCCCTAAACGCCTCAGAATGCCATCTCAGCGAATCCTGGTTCTACTTAACACTGACTCACTGCGGCTGAACAATCATTTCTTTCACTCCTCTTCACAAATACCTGCTACAGGGTGTTGGTGTGTTACAAGAAATCCAAATAAAGCACAACAACATTAGTGGTAACACTGAAAGGTTGTAGTGGTCAAGGTGCCAGAAGCAGGCCAGGAGTCAAAGTTTCCAGCTGTGATAGAAGGGAAGTAGTTTCATGCTCTGCAGAAATGTCCCATCGGATGCCAGAGGAGACAAACAGGAACTATAAGCAAAGATCTGCATTACTGACATGACTGGAGGCTGTTTGAAATCAAAGCTCAGGTTACAGGAACTTAGGATGACCAATCTACACACAACATCAGAGTGAAAGAATAAAACCAGGTAACAGTGAAGGCAGAATTTAAAAAAGAGATGCTTAAGTGGAAAGGTTAAAGTAAATGAATAATGTGTTTTATAGAGGGAACTATGCTCAGTCTCACCTCCTCGTCCCCCGTTCCTGGACGAGCCTCGATTCTGCGAGTCGTCCAAGTATCTCCCCACACATCCCCCCATGGCCGGAGCTCTGCTCTCCCTCTTTTTCTACGGATCCTTACTGGATGAGCAGGCGGCTCATCGCGGACCGGGGCGACGAACTAGGTCCGGAACGGATGGAGGCAGGTGGCAGGTAGACCGCTCCGAGCCTGGTTTAACATCCGGGTCTGTACCGCAGGGATCCAGTGAAGATTTCCCCAGACAGTTTCAGTCTTTCCTAAACTCAAACAACGAACCGTGTCTGCGTCATAAACAAACTTATATTCCAGCTAGCGCGGCTGCTGGAGTCACTTCTGAAACGCTCGCAACGTTCGCGCTAACAAGCTAACCAAGCTAACCAGTTAGCCACCGCAACATCAGTAAACACAAACTTTAGCAAAGCCACATTATTCCCCGCGCGCTGGGAGTCCTAGAAATGCAGAGGAAGGGATCTAGTTTGGCCCTGAAGTTCTGAGAGAAGAGGAGCAGCAGCCCCCAGCAGCTGTCCCCGAAGCAGCGCCTCTTTAAACTGGGAAAACATTTGTTCGCGCTGCTAAAAGGTGACTAGAAGCGGTGAGCTAATGCCTGCCAACATTTTACTCACGCATGCGCACATGCCGCGAGGCAGGTGGCTGCATTTAAAGGGAACTTCAACCACGACCCTAACGCTAGGGTTAGCCTAAAGACTAGCTGCTACTGCGAGAATAAAGTCTTCATGTTACGAGTCTTTATCTTACAAGAATAAAGTCGTTTAATTACGAAAATAAAGTCATGAAATTACAAGAGTAAAGTTTTTAAATTACAAAATTAAGTCGTAATATAACAATAAGAAAGTGGTATAATTACAAGAATAAAGTAATAAAATTAAAAGAATAAAGCTGTAAAGAGACAAGAATAAAGTTTTAAAATTACGAAAATAAAGTCGTAACTCTACGGAAATAAAGGCTTAAAATTATAGAATAAAGTCAAAGAATTACAAGAATGAAGTTGTAAAATTACAAAAAAAAGTCATAATATTACGAGAATGAAGTCGTAAAATTACAAGAATAAACTTGTAAAATTACAAAAATAAAGTCGTAACACTACAAGAATAAAGTTGTACAATTATGAATATAAAGTAGTAAAATTTCGAGAATAAAGTCAAAGAATTACAAGAATAAAGTTGTAAAATTACAAAAATAAATTAATAATATTACAAGAATAAAGTCGAAGTATTACGAGAATTAAGTCATAAAATTACAGGAATAAAGTTGCAAAATTACAAAAATAATGTCGTTACATAACGAAAATAAAGTTGTACAATTACAAAAATAAAATCGTAAAATTACAAGAATAAAGTCAAAGAATTACTAGAATATAGTTGTAAAATTACGAAAAAGTCGTAACAACACAAGAATAAAGTGGTAAAATTACAAGAATAAAGTTGTAAAATTCCAAAAATAAAGTTGTAATATTACAACAATAAAGTCATAATATTACGAGAATAAAGTCCTGATATTGCGAGAATAAAGTTGTATTTTTATGACAACTTTTACAAGAAGCACTGTCTTCCCTAAAATGAGGAATGTCGAGCATCCTTTAAAGTCATACTTTGGTATCGGTTTGACAAATAAGGAAATATTACATCCATTAATTTTATGACTGTATTCACGTTATATTACGACTTTAGTCTCGTAATTTTATGTCTTTATTCACATAATAATTTTATGACTTTATTCTCGCAATTTACGACTTTATTCTTGCAATTTTGCGACTTTATTCTCATAATTTTATTACTTTATTCTCATAATATCATGATTTTATTCTTGCAATTTTATGACTTTATTCTCATAATTTTACGACTTTATTCTCGTAATTTTATGACTTTATTCTTGTAATTTTTTTATTTATTCTCGAAATTAGAAAAAAATAAATCTCTAGCCTGGCCCCAATACTTGGTTGTAGTGATTGGATGGTCAACCACGCTGAAGTAAGTTATTTAAAAAAAAAAAATACTTATTTTATACACCGAATTTCAAACACTGAATTTCTTTACACATTGAGTTCCTTACACTGAATTTTTATCTTAAAAAAATTGTTCAGCAAAAAAATCAGCTGCAAAAAATTAAGCTGCAAGAAATGCAAATGTGTTGACCTTTTGCTGAACTCAAGCCAAAGCAATCTACACTCGATGCAGTCAAGCAGCTTCTAGCCTATGAAATTATCTCATTTTGTCAGAAAAAAAAGGGAATTTTGCCACAGGCCACATCCTTCGGTTCAAACCAAAAGCCTTGGCAGACCGGGTGTGGCACTGGCTGTGATCGTTATTTCACAGAGTCCCATTAGATTGAAAACTCTAATGGCTGTCTATTAGTAGCTACCTGACGTTTCGTAATCATATCTATTTAGCAAGAAAAACTCCTCATTCAGCTTCATTCAGCCGGGAACAGAGCTATACGCAACTGTTATGTCACGTGACCAAATTGAGCTCATTTCATTGGCTAGAAGCTGCTCCACTTTATGAGTGTAGATTGCTTTGGCTTGTGGTCAACACATTTGCAGCTAAATTTTTTGCAGGCAAATTTTTCACAGCTGAATATTTTGCAGCTGATTTTTTTCCCAGCTGAATATTTTGTATCTTATTTTTTTTTGTAGCTGATTTTTGTGCAGCTGAACTTTTTGCTGGCAAATTTTTCACAGCTGAATATATTGCAGCTGATTATTTTGCAGCTGAATTTTTCACAGCTGAATATTTTGTATCTAATTTTTTATTTTTTTTGCAGCTGATTTTTGTGCAGCAGAATTTTTTGCTGGCGAATTTTTCACTGCTGAATATTTTGCAGGCAAATTATTAACAGCTGAATTTCTTGCAGCTGAATATTTTGCAGCTGATTTTTTTGCAGCTAAATATTTTGGAGTGGAATTTTTGCAGGCAAATTTTTACCAAATATAAATTCAGTGTAAGGAATTGAATGTGTAAAAAAAAAATCAGTGTTTAAAAAAGGCATATTCTAATGAGACCGTTTTTCTTCCCTTAATGTGATACTTTGCATTCATACCTTTTTCCTTTAAAGAGACATGTAAGGAACAGGAAGTAAAACTTTTAGCGCATGCGCAGTCCCCGGAGGAACAGAGGCGCGATGGCTGCAGAGAGTCCTCCGCCGCTGCTGCTGTCTCTGGTGGATGAATTTGTCTCCGGTCTTCAGGACAGCAGGTCAAAGGATGCCGCCAAAGGTAAAGCAGCCTCCTGCTTCATCCACTCGATGTTAAAGCGAAGGAGTCGGTGTGAAAAGAAGCGGCTGTTGAGCTGCCATGTTAACTAGCTAACTTTAGCACCACAACATCCTGTGTGGTGAAGCAGCAGCAGCAGCAGCTCTGGAGACAAACTAAGAGGCTTTAAAGCGCCTCTTCTCTCCCATTTCTCTCTCATGTAAAACTTCAAAAACAGCTTAATTAGCTGCTGTCATGATGCCTGGAGTCGCTGCTCCGCCACGGTTTAAACCACATGCTGCTAGCTGCTCCTGGTGATGCGTTTGGGTCCGCCTGGGGGAAAAAAACTACCCTCTGGGATTACCTTTAAACCTGCTGATTCTGCGGGGATTTTACTGCGTAACCCACGCTTGTTTGTTTGAGTGGAGTTTGATGTTTTAAGCTACAGCTTAATAACGTTTTTTATTTATTTATTTTTTTTAAGGTGTCAAGGAAGGACAGTTTTCGGTCCTGCAGCTGGTGGAGGCACTGGGGTGAGCTTTGAGCACGTCATCCCACCATCACACCTCACTAATAAATGTGGTACAAGCTTAGAGCTTGATTTAACTAAAAAATATATAATATTTACTCTGCCCTCTGTTGTACGTGGATGTTTGCACACCTTCATGATTAGCAGCATTGTCATTAACTGGCAGTTTGCAAAGTAAATAGAAATCTATACTATATGCTGTTTGTCATGTTAAATAAGTTTAGGTTTTAGGATAATTTAAAACATTATAGTTGAACTGAAGAACAGAGGGGGTGTATTTGAAGGCAGCAGCAAAGACAGACTTCAGGGATATGAGGGGAAAATTTGAAATCAAAAGTCTGGATGTGCCGCGCTTCTCATCTCAAACATTTGCAAACATCACGTTGATCAGTTGTAGATGTGTTCAGTGCTGAAAGCTTAAATGTCACAGAAAGAAAGATAAAACTACCTTGGAAGATTACAGTTTGCAGATGAAGTCAGCAGGTCTGTTGGTTAAAGGATTGGTTTGTCGTAGCAGTGTGTCGTAGTGAGCTTGTCCCAGGTATGACGCAGATAGTTTTTATTTATTCCCAATTTTTAAGCGTGGTCTGCGCTGTTATTCCATGAACAACGCCAGAGGGACAATCGGGAACTAGCTGTGGGTCTAGATACGGCCGAGGCGGTGAGGAAGTGGGGGCGAGATTGTGCGACAACGGAGGGACATGAGGGCCAAAAAGAGCGGGGATCCAGGTGGAAAAAGGCTCCCAGCGTTCTCATGCACCTCGTTCCTCTAGCTGGTCCATCTTCACGAGTCATTTTCCACAATGGTGGTCATACAAATAAAACAAGCCGGTACCAAACAGGAAATACGCATAGAGTAGAGCGGATGTAGATTTGACCAATCAGAGGCCTCCTGTCTGCAGCACTGTCTGCGATCACCTATAATTTGGGAGAGGTGCAGCAGAGTGTTTGCAGAAGGGGGGGGGGCATATCAGCGGTCACATTGACACACACGCAGACGACCTGGTTTCTGAGCATAAATCAGCCTTAAACCTGGTTTATGCTCCCAGGTCGTCTGTTGTGGCGTGGATTAACAAAGCGCAGACCACGCGCCAATATTGAGAATAGATCAAAAATATCTGCGACAAGCTCACTGCGACACACTGCTGCGGGAGCCAATCATGTCGGCCAGCGTGATTTGTGTTCTGAAGAACTGAAGCAGGGTCCCTGTTACCTTTCACACCTAAGAATCAGTCATAGCTGTGAAGTACGGCGGTAGCAGACTCATGACATGTGGCTGTGGTCTTGTGGAACAAAACCCATCATTTTTTACTCTAAGTTTAATGAGACCATGCATTTATTTTCACTTGTATGTGTCCAATTTACAACACATAGTTGTTTAATATTAATGATTGAGATTTGAATAATTATTGATGGATGATTTATTAGATTAAATTTTGTTGATGGATTTGCTTTCAGTGTTGTAGTGTTGCTGTCCTCCAGTAGAGGGCACCCCTGTTCATTCTTAAGGGGACTTTAAATGGATTGGTTGCACTGTTTATTGGAAAACTCTATATTTAACTTTTCCTTCTTCCTGATGCAGGCAGAGCCTTACCAGTACTCAGCCCCACACTCGAGCCCGAGGCGTCCAGCTGCTGTCTGAAGTTTTACAGGAGAGCTACGCAGAGCTGACAGAGAGAGAAGGTAAACGCCGCCTGCCTTCACCCTTCCAGAACCGTTGGTGGGGGAGAAAACATTGGAAACTAGCCGCCCTGGTTTGTTAAAACACAACAAGTTGATGGAGTTTCACTTCTTTCACAGTGGAACTGCTCCTGGCCTTCTATGAAAACCGCCTGAAGGACCATTACGTCATCACGCCGCCTGTTCTACGAGGGCTTCAAGCGCTTGTAAGGCTGTGCTGTGTGGACTAACGCAGCAGCAACGTCTGGGAAAGAATAGCTGAAGTGTTGAACGACAAATTCCCTGCTTTGGATGTTTGGGTTTGACTTTTCTTTGGTTTTCTTTCCAGACCAAGTCCAGAAGGTTGCCTCCTGGTGCGGCGGTGTCGATGCTGAAGGCTTTGTTTCAGGACGTTCATGTACAGGTGAGGCGCACACGGGCTTCAGTATAATGAGCTAAAGGTCATTACACCTTTGGACCTTTCTCACATTTTGTTATGTGATAAACTAACAGAATGTCATTCATGTTTGAGAGGCGGAGCTAAAAGTGAAACATTATTAGAATTTCTAGATAACAGTCGTAGGCATTAAAAATTTCCCCACTTTCCTTGATGAGCCCTTGGCTGGTCCCCTATGATTCCTTTTTTAAACATCAATCTTTGTACTAATATATTCTTTCTGTCATGATTTGTGGACATTAAGATCTAAAGAGAAGCTTTTTCATCTGGTCAGACCTGGTAATGCAGTGAAAGGTTGGAGTCAGAGTAAAAAAATGCTCACACCCAGGAGAAGGCCAGTGGCAGGGAGTCAGAGGGAAGTGGGCTGCCATGCGGCTGGCGTTTGATTTTGAAGCGCCATTTTGAATGGGTGCTACTCTAGGATTAAATCTTGAGTGGTCTGGCCTGTATAACCAACTCAGTTACCCTTTACCTAAAGAGCTTCTAGTGGCAGTGGGAAAAACTGACGCGTGTCTATCCGGGTCAAACGACTTGGTCAACAACTTGCGTTAAAATATCCTCGGCTCCGATCGGCATGCTGTGGGAACACTAGAGCTGGGTCGACCCGCTAATTTACCTGATACCATTGAACGCAGCGTACAGATGTCAAGAAAACTCTGTTTACATTCGTTAAATATGGGGGGAGGCCACACAGCTGCCAATGAAGAGTTAGACCAGCTTTTTGGCGGATTGTTAGCGTGTCGACCGTGTTTAAAAAACACACGTTAACCTGCTATTTTCAGTGAGGAAATCACCGCCTGTTTAGTGTTTGACCGCACTTTGGTTCCCCTCCAATTCCTCTTGATTCTAACCTGTTGTTGAGCCTAAATGAACGTCACCTAATGTTTCTCTCTGTCCACCAGTCGCTGATGCTTGCAGAGAGAGCGTGCGTCTACAACATGCTCATCAACCTCATGGAGAGCAGGGAGGATGGTAAGACATGCTGGCTGGGAAGGATTAAATCACACTACAGATTAGGATTGGGCAATTAGTGGTCCGCGAGTGCATTGCAAGGGGTACATGAAAATATTTGATGTCTTTGGTAAATAGAATAGGTCTGGGATGTGCTTTGCTTTCTGAGGACCCAATTGAAAAATCAATTAGTTATCAACCAGCACCTTCAGCTGAGACACATCTAGAGGGAGACGGACTGGATGTAGAGAACATCCTGGTTTCACACTAAGCTATCGGAGCTCATCAAAGCAGCTCAGGGGTCTGGATGAAAACAAAGTAAAACTGATTAATTCAGACTGACTTAAATTATTATTCCCAATTCATCCAGTTTAAATGTGATTATAAGGCAGTTACACCAGTTTCATAAATATAGGTTTATAAAATGATATTGTTTTGTGTTTATTTTATTCTTCCAGGCAACATATTTGTGTTATTTTTTTATTTGAGATGGAAAGAATAAAATGCTCAAATAGTTTTTATTTTATAATAAGTTATTGTGCGTTCCACTTCTGGAAAATCATCATTACTGGACTCATGATTAGACAAAATGCCCAAAGGGGTTAAAGAGGGTGGGGACACTGTCTACGGGACCATGTGAACGTTTCTGTTTTTCATTTTCCACAGAACTGAAGGGTCTGGGCGCAGATTTCGTGTTTGGTTTCGTCCAATCGATGGATGGGGAGAGGGATCCCCGCAACCTGCTGTTAGCCTTCCAGATTGCCAGGAACATCCTTCTGCGGGGATACAACCTTGGTAGGAATACTCCAACCGCCTCGGGTTGGTCTTCCCCGCCTCTCTCCGTCTCCGAGGGTAACCGTCTTTGTTTCCGCCCTCTTCTGTCTCAGGTAAATTCACGGAGGAGCTGTTCGAAGTGACGTCCTGCTACTTCCCCATAGATTTCTCCCCAGTAAGTTGGTTTATTGTTTATTCGCCTGCCTGGAGCTCAAGAAGGAACAGCAGCATCATACTCAGGCTTTTAGCTAGGAATATTTCCCCTATAGGGGGGTCTGGGGGTATTCTCCCCCAAGAAAATTTAGAAATTCACTCTCTGAAATGCTGTTTCCTGCATTTTGAGTTTGAATGCAGCTAACTCTTTGTCTTTGTTCCAACTCTAGTTTTGTCCTGATTATGGGAAGTATGTGAGCTTGACTAGAGGTAGAAATTTCATTAGGAAGACATGAGATCATTTTAGCTACAATATTATGTTTCATAGGTTAATTCAAACAATCAGAAAGTGTAATGCTATGTTCACACCGCACGCCATCAAAGAAGCTTCTGCTGCTTCATCTTTGATGTTTGTCCACATTAAGGTCAGCATCCAGTAAAGTGTGTCCAGATGCATCTGATGCTTCTGCTGCTCCTGTGTTCAATGCCAGAGAGCAGCTTTGCTATATTTGCTGTGATCAGCGGGTAAAAAGTAGTTAGAATCTATGTTGAAGTGAGACAGTCCTCCTGAAAACATGGTCTGTGCAGTCAGTTCATCCAGATTACCATCCTGCCTTCAAAGATTATTTCTCTGTGGGAGCCGCTCAGACCCCCACATACCGGCGGTGCGCTGTCACTGGGAATCCCCAGCAGCAGCTGCCTCAGGCCCGCTCGTCTCCTTGCTGTTTTCCATAACTGTTTATGCCGGCTGGAAGTAGATGTTAGCGTTTTTCATGTACATGATCAAAACTGCAGGAACCAGAATAATAAAAGCGAACATATTCTGCTGGCAGGTTTCTACATTTTAAGTTAATTTAGGTGTTAATAAACTGTTTCAGAGGAGTGATCATAGCGCTCTGCATCAGCAGCACTGTGTCTGTCTCTCTGCCAGCTCCCAGATCAGCTTCTCTGCCGTACATCCCAAAAACAGGGCGTATCATTAAAAGTCATTAAATTATTATTTTTTTAAATTAATTGGCATTAAAATTCATTAAATTTGATAATCATGGCATTAAAATGCTTCAGAAAAGAAGCTTGAGGGGGAGAAAAGGCTAGAGAATGGGGGGAAAAAGCAAATTTGAACCAAAGTGACGGGAAAACGAGGAACTTGGGGCATGGCTGCAGCCTGTCCGTGGTTTTGCCGTGTGTAATATATAAAAGTCATGGGTATTTGTTGATGGCATTAATATTATTTCTAAGAGCATTAAAAAGCATTAAATAAGAGTTACTCATTCATGTATAAACCCTGAATATTATTAATAAAGTTTGCACAATGTTCACATTGCTAACTAAAAGCCTGGCCAAAGTGCAAAATATGTATAATGTATAATATATCTAATAAGTCACTTTTTTTCTCAAAATAAGTGACACTTGACTGCCAATGGAATAAGACAATTTACATTTAAAATAAGACCAGCTGCAGTCTCTTATTTCAACTTGATGTCATCTAATTATCTTAATTAAAGGGTAAATACGCTCCCTCTATTGGCAGATCATCTTATTTTCCCACTCAAATTAAATTAATTTAAGAATTTTTTACTAATTTTTAGAACGTTTTTGCAATTAACAGACAGGATGTAATCTGAGACTTCTTGTCGCAGTCATTTCATTTTATACTTTGTCAAGTAGTATATTTATTTATTTATTTCCAGATTAGTATGTATGTCATAATTACATTTTAAATATAAGCTTATAGTACATATTCTATTTTAACAATTTATCGTTCCAGATGTGTTAAATACAGACTGAATAATCAGAAGATGTTTTCTTACACTTTATTAAAATTATTTATAAGATAAGTTTGCCTTTATTTCAATAAATGATTTAAGTAAAGGGTGCGATTGCTTTAAGGAGAGACAGGAAGTGATGGAGGAAGTCGACCTCCATGTCTGCTCAGAAGGTCCCGTCCTCATTTAAGTGAAAACCAATCAGGGTCTTTTAGTGTGATATCACAGCAGCATTGGTTCACGCGTGTCCCTCTGTGTCTCCAGCCTCCCAATGACCCTCACGGCATCACCAAGGAGGAACTCATCCAGGCACTGAGGGCCGTCCTCACCGGGACCCCCAAATTCGCAGAGGTAGGTCACCGATCCCTCTGACATCAGAGCGGCTGAACCTGCAGCTTCATAAGGAGCCTCTGTTTTACAGTTCCTGCTGCCCCTCATCATCGAGAAGCTGGACTCGGACGTTCAGAGTGCCAAAGTGGACGCGCTGCAGACTCTGGTGAGACGGAGCGGATCTCTGTTCGTGCCGCCATGAGGAATTAGCTGTTTATTGTGCTTGGTGTGTCTCAGGCTGCCTGTGTGAGACAGTATGAAGACAAGGACCTGGTGGATTTCCTGGAAGGACTCTGGAGCTCGCTGCGCAGAGAGGTCTGCTTCATTTATCACAGAACAACATCATCCTATAAGCCTGGAGCTTTGGAGAAACTCCAGTATGAGCTGTGGAGTGGACCGGCTCATCGCTCCTGTTTCCTCCCTGCAGGTGTTCCAGACATCCAGCGAGAAGATCGAGTCGGCGGCCCTGGCTGCTCTCACCGCGCTCACTTCCTGTCTGTCCCGCTCTGTCCTCAAGTCTGACTCTGAAGACTCGCTCAGCACCTTCCTGGACCTCGTGCTCAAAGGTGAGCTGCAGCTTTGATGGAAAATCCTCCATTTTTGTTCTGATTGGATTAAATTAAATATTTTGATCATTTGATCAAATGTGGAAATCTGGTTTTAACTAAAGCAGCTGAGCTTTTTGTTTTTTTTAGACTGTAAGCACCACCTGTTCGAGCCCGACTTGAAGCTGGTTTGGCCCAGCGCCAAGCTGCTCCAGGCCGCCTGCAGCACCTCCTACAGGGCAGGTCACCATATAACAGCCGCTGTCATGCCTCCTCTGGTTGAGCAGTACAACAGCAGAACACAGGTATGACAGAAACGATCAGAGGGAGGGAGGGACGGGGTTTCCACAGGAGTTTGGACGCCTGACTGCTACTATGGAGCAAATTGTGTTTCATAATTGTTGTTAAAGTGGTAGGGAAGTCATATTTAAATGTCAAATCATTCTGGCTTAAACATGTATATAAATGTACTATTTAACAGACCATACTGTACCAAAATATAGAACATTTCAATTTAAAAGAAAATCCTGTCTTAAAATCTTTTTTTTTCTTCATTATCTTCTGCAGGCCAGTTAGTTCTACGTCAGCCTGAACACCTAAATTCGGCCAATCGTACATCAACAGTCATCTGTCAGTTAAATTTTTTCAGTCCTAGCATCTTGATTCATATGTCGCAGCTAATATACGCAACGGTTGAAATCAGAATCCTTTCCCATTGAGCTCCGTCCCAGTGTTCACGGGGATGGACGTCTGTGTCTTCAGCAGGCGTAGAGCTAACAGAACTGGCAGCGTTGCGAGGCAAGGGCTCAAACATGTACGGCTGGAAGCCTTCTACACCAAACCAAGCTTCTGCCGCCCTGGCGTCCTCTTCCACAACATCTTCGTCCCCGCTTTCCTCCTCTAAATAAAAAATGGATGACGGAGGAGACTCATCCACGACCTCCGACACTAAACTCTCCTCCTCTTGCATGTTTCCTCTGTCCTTAGCGTTCCTTGACAGCGTCGTTTCTAAGTTACCAATTTAGCGCTACTTGGTCCCAATGGAATTTCCCATTCGGAACCTACTAGCACTAAGTTGCTAACTGGTTAGCAAGATGCTTCTGACTAACCGGTTAAAACCAAACGTGCTTGTGAACCTTCAGCCCCAACAATCCCGCCCCCTTGATAATCGACCAATCACATTCACTTAATTCACTCGTGTAAAGTCGTTCACCACTCTGAGAATTAAGAAATGCAACAGTTGGAACAGCCGCTTTCCTACGACTTTAAGAAGTTGGAATTACTAAAAAAAAAATGCAATCCAGAGATTTTCTATTTTCAAATTTCTTTTTTTCACATTGAATTCTTTTTTTTTTTATTATTGCATTTTACAGATAACTTTGTCTTCATCTCTGGGGGCAAGTTTTCCTCTGTAAAGAGAAGCAGTGATTCCTATGGCTGTGCAGCAACGTTAGTAGCTTTGCATTGATTAGCGTCTCAATTGGGCTTGAAGGGAAAATGTGGTCTGAAAAAATACAAATGAAAAAGAATGCAACTCATAAAAATCTATATAAACAAAAAAGTTTGAAAATAAAAGATTTAATAAATTGAAAACACAAAAATAATTGGAAAAAGAAAATCTAGGGAAAAAAAGTTACTTTCAAAACTTTTTTTGATTTGGAGGTTTCCATTTCATGATGGTATTTTTTCTTTAAATTTCCATTTATAAAACATTGTCTTCAACTACAGCAGTAGCGGAACAAACTCCCTCCATAGTCGTCACATTGAAACGCTGCTCTCTGTCAGTGTTCCCACAGACGGACCCTGTTGGAGGTGGAGCAGCGATTCATCCAGTCAGCAGCAGCTTCCTGTCAGTCTGTAGATCAAGGTGAGCCTAATCTGATGCAACCTTTGGATCTATATGTTTTTACCTTGAAGTTTTCAGTTTGTGTTTTAAAAATTTTAGTTTATCTAAATCAGGTTGTATGGAGTCAGTTTTGTTCCATTATTTTTGCAAATAAAGGAGACATTTTGTAAATAAAAATTAGAAAAAGATGTAATCCAGAAATAATGAAACTGACAAATATAGAAATGAAAAAGGTTTTTCGAGAGAAACTTTGCTGTTTTCTATGATTTTTTAAAAACTTTTTTTTCAAATGTGCTTTTACAGATTTTATATTTTCAAATTTCATTATTTAAATTTTTTTTTACAGATTTTATTTATTTTTTTATTCATTTTTTTTCAAATTGTGTTACTTGAAGGCGTTTTTCTTTGCATTTGATGTTTGCAACAATATTTTTGTATTTGTTCTGAAAAAGAGAAATTTCAAACAAGTTATATATATATATATATATATATATATATATACAATAAAAAAGTACAATTTAAAATATGAAAAATAAAATTTCAGCAAGGTTACTGGAAACCTTTTTTTGGTTAAAACATATTTTATTAGTTTCATTTCTGAATTGCATTTTTCTTATAAATTTTTTATTTAAACATGCTCTTTGGTTGCAGCAATAATGGAAAAGGATTCCCTCAATAAGGTGTTTTTGGGTGCTTTTTTTTTGCGGTAGCTTTAGTCTGAAACACCGTATAATCGCAGAGGAGAGTCTAAAAGGGAACTAAGGCTCCGTTCACACTGCAGCCTGAAGTGACCCTAATCAGATTTTTTTGCACATATACAACCTGGATCTGATCTTTTCATGACATTCTGAACACGTATCTGATTTGTTTCAATGCGATCCAGACCACTTGGCTCTGAGGTCCTGAATCCGATACAAATCTGATCTTTTCAAATGGAACTTGTCTGAACAGCCAGGATTTATCCGACTTGAACGTTATTTGAAAAAGGTCACTATTCCGCTTCTTGCTACGCATAAGCAGTAAGAAAAACAACAACCATGGTGGCCGACAAAGCGGAGAGCAGTATTTATGTTTAACCATATTGAAAAGAAAGTGTTTCTAAGATTGGGAACGATAGCTAGATGCGTCCAGCACTTCCATCCATGTTTACCTCCGTAAACACGGAGGAGCATGCAGGCATTGATATCTGCTGCTTTTTTTAATGAAGCCAAAGGAGCTAACAGTAATACTAATAATGGTATTACTAATACTAACATTATTAGCCAATCTGAAGAAGGGGGTGGGTCTTAGGAAAGCGTGTACCTCCTCCTCTCATTTCTTGCTCAAGTTGCCAGATAAATGGAGCTTTTAATCTTCTCTAAAAGACTGAATTTCATCTACCTTTGTAACGGTTCACCTTGTGAGTGTAGCTTCATTTATTACCTGTTAAGGACAACGCTTAGCAGCAAGACTCAATATCAAAAGAGATGTGGTTCATGCAAGTGGTAGATATAGATGCACTTTTGCAATCTTCTGGCCATTTTTGGTATTGGATTTTCAAAAGTCAAATTTGGTCTTCAATCATTCATGCAATCTCTGATCCAACACACACACACACACACGCATATTCTTGCCTGTGTGGAAAAAGTTCAGGCTCAGGATTATTATATATATTTTTTTCTGCTTTAATCCGTGCATTTAGAGAACGTCTAGAGTGCAACAGAGTAAAAGTATTGCTCTTACTGAGGAAAAAATTAATCTTACTAATTGTTTGTCTAATTAAATTTGACGGGTCCAAAATATATAATTTCTTTCTGGTTGCGATGCCAATGTTGTTGTGAAAACTGAGCAGGAGCTCAGAGGTTGCCAGACCCATGAAGCTCTGTAATAGAGCTGAGAATTAAGGTTAGCTTTAGCATTAGTGGACCTGGCAAACAGAACGGAGCGGGCGTGTGAGCGCCACCTGCCTGGCGCTCTTATGTCAGAAATATTCAGATCTGCTAATCAGATGAAGTTATTTTTTGCCCCCCTCTAATTTCAGATGAGAGTCTGTTTTCAGCGTACAAAGACTCTCTGTGCAGCATGGTGTTTTCAGCTCTGTCTGAAAGTAATTCCAGTCTACAGATCACAGCTGCCTCTCTGCTCACCTCACTGGCCCAACAAACGGGTAAGATGAACTCCAAGACCTCCTAGCGCCTCCTCAGAAGTATGGAGAGAGAGCTGTTAATACTAAAACAGTTCACAATAAAGTTCAAAGTAGAATTTTACAGATTGTGTTTTATATATATGTAGGCTGACATAGACATTAATTGTTTTTTAACTTTTTTGTAGACATTTTTCTGAAATTTGATTTTGATAAATTTTTTTCTTCAAATGTCTTTAAAAAAACTGGGATTTAATTTTCATGTTAAATATTTTTTATCTTTTTTTATTTTGTTTTGTCAGAATTTGTTTAGCCTCTTACAGATTCTATTTTAAAATTATTTAAAAATATAAATATTTTAGACTTTTTTTTCATATTTACATTTTTTTTTCTTTTTCATTTAGCTTTTTTATATTTTTATTATATATTTTTTTTAAGGTTTTTTTTTCTAAGTTCTTTAGAGGAGATGTTTTATGGATCAGATTGTATTCAAATCCTGTTTCACAGATTTTCCCGTTTGGACCAATAGAAATGCTGTTGCTAATGTCTATGCAGAGCAGACTCATTTCTATTGGTCCATGTTTGGACCAATAGAAATGCTGCTCTAACCACACACCAACAGACCAAACCAAAGTTTTTAAATTGACCTTTTATATAAACTCATTCCACCAAACTTCCTTTTTTGTTCTGTTTTCGGTTTCATTGGAACAAATTTCTCTCCCTCCAAAGCTGAAATGTTCTCCTGATGTTTACAGGTCTGCTGTCGGACTCTGACATCGATCTCGCCGTGGATCACCTGACCAGACTGCTGCTGACGGACGAGGACGAGTCCGTGAGGTCAGGCCGGCTCTCCTCCATTGTTTTGTCTCTGTTGGATGAATCCGGTCCGTAACGGTTCTGTCCCGTCTCTGTGTTTAGCCTGGCTGTGGTGGAGTGTGCTGGAGCGTTAGCGGGGCGCCATCCTGCTGCCTTCATCGCCAAACTGATCCCCACGTTAAAGAAGGAGATGTTTCCTGGTAAACGGAGAACACTTCCAGGAATCCAGCGCTTACTTCCTGCCCTCTAATAACTCCCGCATTTGTCTTGCTTTAGACCAAAGAGAGGCGTCTGAGCTGCGTTCCCATGATGCCGTGCGTCAGCGGTGTCTGTCTGCTCTGGCTGCGGTGTCTGTCCAGGCCAGCGTCGTCCAGGAGAGCGCGCCCGTCCTCCTGGACGTCCTCAGCTCGGTGCACGCAGGTACTCCTCTCAGACGGATGCTTCTCTGGCTGCAGGGAAGGTCGAACCAAAGCACTAACGACGCGTTTCGTTCCAGATCCAAGTTGTTTCTCCACGGATGAGGTGGTGCACGCCTGCCTGAGCCTTCAAAAGATAGCGGAGCGCCTTCAGGATGATGAGGAGACGAGCCGATGCTTTCACGACGTGGTCATCCCGCGCCTTCTGTCTCTGGCCCTCCAAGCTGCGCTGCAGAGTGAGGGGCGGAGCTTCGGTCTCTTCCAGATTTAGAAAACTGGAAGGTTTACGATGTTGCTTTGTCTTTCAGGCGAGG
The DNA here is from genome assembly GCF_016077235.1 of Cyprinodon tularosa. Taxonomy (NCBI): domain Eukaryota; kingdom Metazoa; phylum Chordata; class Actinopteri; order Cyprinodontiformes; family Cyprinodontidae; genus Cyprinodon; species Cyprinodon tularosa. The sequence continues at coordinate 249,010 of NW_024039477.1, read as the reverse complement.
GGTCCTGTGGTCGGCGCAGCCCCCTGGTGGAGGAGGCGGTCCTGTCCGCCATGGTTCCAGTTATCAGCGCCGCCTGCTCCCGCCCTCAGACCATGTCAGTAACAAACATTCAGCCTTCTTAGTTTTAATTTCAGCAGATGTGACTAAAAACACATTAAATTCAGTTTAACCTGCAGTTTATTTCCGTCGTCATCGGCTGGTTCTCGTTTTCCTCTGGTTTGTTCAGGTTTGCCGAACAGACGGCTTCCAGAGTCGTGTCGCTCTTCCTGGACGGCGACGTCTCATTTCTACCCGACAACTCCCTCCCGTCACAAGTTCCGCTGCTCCAGGTAGAAAAAATACCTTTTCTATTTTCTTTTCCATTTTATTGACAGTTGCTGTAAATCCTCCAGCTTTGCTAATAGAAACTTAAGGATTTACTCGTTTTTCTTACAAAAACATACGCAGCCATTGATGAGGCCTGTCTGTCTCAGACACTCTGGACTTTGACTAAACCACTTTACTACATGGATGATGAGCTAAACATCCCAGTATGATGTCACCATTCTGCTGGAAGGTGGACGTCAGGCTAAAGTGTATGGAGTTAATTTTGTTGTATTATTGCTGCAAAAAATAAATAACATTTCAGAAAAAGGCCACCTAGAAAGGAAAGTTTGAAAGAACTTCTCAATTTAAAAAAGGTTTTATGTGTAAAATTGCTGTTTTTTACATTTAGTATTAGTATTAGTATTCAAATGTTTCCATCCATCTGCTGCGTCCTATCCGGGGTCGGGTCATGAGGGTAGCAGCTTCAGTAGGGAGGCCCAGGCGTCTCTCTCTCCAGCCACTTGGTCCAACTCCTCCAGGGGAATCTCAAGACTTTCCCAGGCCAGCAGAGAAACAGTCCCTCCAGCGTGTCCTGGATCTCCCCCTGGGCCTCCTCCTGGTGGGACGTGCCTGGAACACCTCACTAGGGAGACGTCCAGGAGGCATCCTAACCGGATGCCCGAGCCACCTCTACTAGCTCCTCTCCATGTGGAGGAGCAGCGGCTCTACTCTGAGTCCTCCCCGGATGACTGAGCTCCTCACCCTATTTTTAAATGTTTATTTCAGCTAATTTTCCATATTTTATTTTCATTAAAATGTTTTTTTCAAATTTCCTTAAATTGGCTTGTGCTTTGGTGGCGCAGTGGTTAGCGCGCACATGACCCATGTATGGAGGCCTTAGTCATCGATGTGGGCGACCCTCATTCTAATCCGACCTGTGGTCCTTTGCCGCATGTCTCTCCTTCTCTCACGCCTTTCCTGTCAGTCTACTGTCCATAAAAAAAAGAAACAAAAAAAAAACAAGCCACTAGTGCCATAAAAACTCAAAAAAAAGGAATTATTTCTATTGTATATTTTATTTATTTAAACTAGTTTTAGTTACTGTTTTTCAGATTTTTTTAATCTTTCAAATGTTATTAAATATTATTTTCATATTTTTTAAGATTTTCTATAAAATTTCAGAGACAAGTTTGCAATCCTTTTTCATTTTTCAAATAGGACATCTGTGAGAAAGATTTAAAAGATTTTGTTTTTTAAATACAGAATGATTTTGATTTTCTAATTTTTCACCGAGTGCCTTATATCCACACGCCTTTCAAATCTAAAACTTCTAAAACATGTTTCAAAAGGATTTTTTGCCACAAATACTTTTTGTTTTATAGCTGTATAAACCAAAAAATGAGATTTAAAATTCCACCTGAAATGTGTGACTCTGTGGGAGTAATGCAACAGCAGGTATTCATTTTTAGCCCCGCCCCCTAATGGCCGCCATCATTGGAAACTAGAGGCTCAGACCTTTCCAAGGAGGGGTCAGAGGTCATTGTGTGACCATTTCAGGTGATGTAACCGGCATGCGTTACATAAGCTTGCTCTGTTATTTTCTATTCAGTTTGGTGATATTATTGGAAAATTTCAATGAACCAACGGCTAAATCTTAGGAGCAAAGGCTTTGTCTTATGCAGAAGGTCTCCAATAAAGGAAATCAGCACATTTGTCTGACCAGATTTCCTTTTTATGAGTGGAAGAAATGCATTTTTGCATAATTCAGCACTATGCCAAAATCCCATTTCCTCCTAGCACACTGCTCACTAACACCTTTTTGGAACAAACATGCTTCAGTCCAAATTCGCTTGACTTATATAGGATCTATAAAGTCTGAGTTCATCCAGAGTTCTAATGGGCTTTCATGATGTTTTGCTGTGTTTTGGAAGAAAATTTGGCAAGGCTAAATATTTTTCATTTCTTTCTTTGTTTAATCACCTATAAATCAGACATGTTGACATTTAAAATAGAGATTCCACCTGGAAAATATTCCTCAATGTATTTCAGTCACAGAAATACAAACAATTGTATTTCCAATTTATAGTTTGGGAGCTGTACTTGCTTTAGTTCTCATTTGTAATTTCAGGTGGAATTTTCTCCTAAGACCTTAAGGGGTTAAGAAAGTTTTGGGGGGGGGTTTGTACCTTTTTACAGATTTTTCTTGGATTTTTCTCTCTTCACTGTTTGCTTGAAGTGTGTCTCATTTTCCCCAGAAGCAGCAGCAGGAGGACGAGGATTCATGGCGTCGGTCCCAGCTGGTGTGTCTCCTCATGGCCTGTGTGTGTTCGTTCCCCCGCAGCGTGAGTCTCCACCCAAACCCTGGTTTTACGGTTTCAATCCATCAATGTGGCCCGGCTTTTGATTGGATATGTTGGGTGATGCAGGTGGAGGTTCCCCAGGAGGAGCGGCTGCTGTCGGCGCTGAAGGAGCTGAGCTGCAGCTGCAGCCATCCGCTCTCCTACACGTCTGCCGCCAAGTGTTTCGCCGGGCTCCTCAACAAGAAGCCTGAAGGTGCGTCTGAGCGTTTCCTGTTGGGTCTAAAATGCCGCTCAGGGTTGAGACGTTCTGGGATGTTCTGTCCGCAGGGACGGATCTGGACGGCTGGATTCAGAGAACGGTGAAGAGAGTGAGCGGCGAGTTGGACCGCACCTCCTCCTCGTGTCGCCTGCAGGCCTTCACTCTGCTGATCTGGGTGAGAATCGCCGCTCATCCCTCAGTCAGATCAGCGCCTCTGATGATCCGCTAATCTGTGTGTTTGGGTTCAGGTCGCCAAGGCGCTGCTGCTGCGATACCATCCGTCGTTCTCAGCGCTGACCGACAAGGTGAAAAACCGACCGACGCTTTGCTCTGATAAACAGAAATCTGAAGAAAGATTTGAAGATATCTGATCCTCTCTGTGCAGCTCTTCTCTCTGCTCCACGACGCCGACCTCGGCCCCATGGCCGCAGACGGCTTCTCGCTGCTGATGAGCGACTCGACGGACGTCCTGAACCGTGGTTACCACGCCGACGTCAGGATCATGTACCGGCAGCGCTTCTTCAGCGAGAATTCAGCCAAGCTGGTGCAGGGCTTCAACGCTGCGCCTAAAGGTGGAGATGAGTAACATTCGCAGCTTTCTATTGGCTGATGAAGTGAAGCTTGAAATAAGCATAAATAAGACGATCTGCCAATGAAATAATGGAGATGTTTTTTCCTGTTGCTGCAGTCTGCAGTCTGACCGCTAGATGTCGCTGAAAATTAAACACTGTAGCTTTAATGAATTTAGCGTTAATTATTAAAAAAATAAAAACAATAAATTTCGTGGCGATCACCTGTGAGCGGCCATTTTTGCCCAAATATACACACGTCCCCCCTGCCTTCTTCCGGGAGTGACATCACGGTGTAATAAGCCGATACCGCACGGTGACGTCACAAACCAGTAGGTGGCAGTAGTGTTCTTTGACAAACATGGATGCCTCCAGTAAAGAACATTCACATTAAAATTAGTCTGAATTAAAAACACTGATCATTTATTGAACAGTTTGTAATAATTTTATATTTAACTTTCAGAAGTTTGTATTCTGAATATGAGCGGACTTTTCTTTTAAATTATCTGAACCCAAAGTTCTCCTAAAGTCCAGGTTTAAACCACTGAGCTGTCGGCCATCTTTTAACTGATGCGACTTTATTATGAATACTAAGCAGGAAGTCCTCAGTTTAATCCTCAGCATCATGTGACCTCCACCGTGCCTCCTGGTTGGTTCAGAACTTTGGGGTTCTGAGTTGTGCATCTGTGTATAAAACTATTACAACCTTTAAGCCCCTTTGTGGCCCTGCAGCAAGATGCTGCCACCGCCATGCCTTGGTGCAGTGTCTTTGCGTCGTGGACAGATGAGCTGTCGTATCAGAGCCTAAATGATCAGCCCTAGAAGGAGCGGCGGCGCTGAATCCTCGTCAGCTTCCTTTCATCTGAGGGGAACGTTTTTGGCAAACGCTTGAAACTCTGAATATCAGAACCTTAAACCCAGACACCCTTTAAAAACAGCTTTTAGGAATCAATCAGGTTGACGTTTAGCTTCTAGAATGAGACCTTCACTCACATTTATTGGGCCTGTTGGATCAGAACTGGAGCTGCAGCTAAGGAATATTTCGCAAATTGATTAATCTGTTGATTATTTTTCGATGAATCGATTATTAATCGGACAGCAAAAGTTCCTTAAAGCTGAGGAACCACTGTAGGATTTTTTTGCCCTTTGGGGGCCGTTTCTCCAGTTGTGCAAGGATTTTTCAATTTTTCTGTGTTTCAGCCTCGTCGTGCATGGTGTAGTTTACGGGGGTAAAGAGGGGCGATCAGACTCCAACAACCACCTCCCCATCAGGAATCGTAAGGTCGGGAGAAAATCAAACATGTTTGAAATTCAGTCAGCCGTCGTAAGGTCGCATCAGAGTGTCGGGTGGTACAGTGTGAGAAAATACATTGATCTGTGAGCTTTTAAACCCTGCGGTTTCGTCGTACAGTTTGAGTTGTAGCTGCGTGCAACGGTAACCGAAAAAATCGGCTAATGAAGATTTTTTTATTTTTTTTTTTTATGAAATCAAACCAGGTGAAACTAAAACTTTCTCACTTTAAGAGTTCTGGATAAAGAATATTGACAGATGAAACATATTTTTTCATGTATTTTTTTTTTTTTATCTAATTTAGTCTAATTCCTCCTCAGTGTCTCTGTCAGCTGAAGGTCGGTTTTAGTCTCTATACTTCAGTTAACAATTAATCGATTACTAATTTAGTTGACAATTATTTCAGTAATTAAATAATCTCTATTAATCCCATTAATAGTTTCAGTCCTAATCAGAACCAAATGATAAATTCAAACCTTTTTTTGTTTTTAATGTTCAATAAATTAGTGTAAACTGAAAAGCTCCAATCATGGCTTCCTGCTGGGGGGGCGAGGACGGAAACGAAAGGACTGCTGGATGTTTAGTTTTAACTGGATTTTCTTTCCTTCACAGAGAAGAAACCGAACTTCCTGAAAGCTCTGTCCAACATCGTCAATAAGCTGCCGAAGCAGGTCCAAGTCTCCGAGCTGCCGGCGGTAAGCGACTCTCAGAGCCTGGTTCTCTGCAGTGGGCGGGGCTTAAAGTAAGTCTGAAACCTCTGGTTCCTCCTTCCAGCTCCTGTCTCTGCTGCTGGAGGCGCTGACGTGTCCCGACCAGGGCGTCCAGCTGTCCACCCTGTCCTGCCTGGAGCCGGTCCTGGTGACCCCCCCGCAGGTCCTGATCCAGCAGCTGGAGGCGCTGGTCAGCAGGCTGCTGGCGCTGGTCGGCAGTCCGTCCATGGTGAGCCCCACACCCTGAACCCGCAGCGTTAAACAGACGCTCTGCTTGCATGGAGACCATGAGACATTTTGTTTTCTGTCTCTTGCAGAAGATCCGCATTGCTTCCATCCGATGCGTCCTGGCGCTCTCCCATCTCCCCTCACATGAGGTGATCCTGATCCTCCGTTCACGTTGCAGGACGACGACTCTCTGAGTTTCATTTGCTTTAACCGGGATTTACATTACAAATTACTATAAAGATTTTTACGCATTTTTCTCTTGATTAGCCACAAACAGTTACTACAGTTACTGTGAAGTGATCCCTGTGGCGTATGGAGTCTAGACATCATTGATGACATAAGAAAGAAGCAAAAGCAGCTTTAAACTCAGAGTTAAACAAGATTACCACAAAATAAATACATAATAAGGACTTAAACCACCAAACAGGACAGATTTCAGTTTAATGTGAGCAAAATGTTTCAAAAAGACAAAAATCTATAAGCTTTGCACAATGCGTTTATGGAGGGAATTTTGTTCCATTATTGTTGGAAGCAAAGGAATTTTTTTGTAAACGGAAAAAACAGAATGCAGTCAGAAATTAAGCTATGAAAAACTTAAAAGAAGAGTCTAACTTTGCTTTTTTCTTTGATTTAATTTTTGCTGTTTTAATTTTCCATATTTTTTTTATATTTCAGTTTTAATTGCATTTTTTCCAAATGACACTTTCCAGATCACATTCTTTTCACCACTGGGGGGGGGCGGGCTTTCCTCTGGGCTGAGGAGTAAACACCCATTCCTATTGGTCTGCTGGATGTTAGCGACAACATTTTAATTGGTCAAGAGCGAGGGTTTGGATTAGGCTGATATGTGAAGAGAATGTGATCTGAAAAACTTAATAAAAAAAAAATACAATTTGTAAAGCTCAAACCGAGAAAAAAAATTAATGTTTATGAAAAATTCCATCCACAAAATAAAAAAAAACTGCAAAATTACTCCAAAAAAGTTTTTGATCAAAATGTTTTTCAAATTTCCTTTTTCAAAACGTTCTTTGCTGCAACAATAATGTAACAACATTCACTCCATACATCCGCTATGGTTGAGCGCAGATGATTTTTTGATTTATTTTCTTTTAATAGTGTGGTGGCCAGTTTTTTGGGGATTTTTATAAGTTATGATTTTCTTCTTAAACATAAAGACTAATTTAGTTTAGTTCTCTAAATAATATTTAGATTTTTGTGTCACATTGTTTGTATTTAAAGCGGTAATTTCAGTCGTTACTGAATGCGTAGCAAACTGATGGGACTGAAAAGACGCTGGTTTGTAAAATAAGGATAAAAAAAGTTGTGTTTTTTTTTGCTCTTTTAGAGAGATTAGTTTCTGAGCACATTAACTTTCCTTTAAGTCCAACTTTTTTTTTTTTTTTTTTTTTTTTTTTACACTATTTGTATAAGAAATAAAACATTCATTTCCAAAGACCCCCACTTTGGAAACCCCTGCTTTAAAACAGGATTTTCATATAAAGTAATATTCCATTAAATTGTAAAATTGAATAATTAGAAATATATGAAAATTATTAAATAAACATCTAAAAATAACTTTTAAACCAATAAATTGAAAGAATTGACATTATTTTCTAAGTATAGATCAAGCTGAATAATTCCATCATGGCGTCTCTGGTCGAGTTCATTCTTGTTTGGCTGAAACGTCTGCTGCTGATATTTGAATGCGTCTCTTCTCTGTGTGTTGGAGGTGTTGCCGTTCCGAGCGCGCGTGCTGCGAGCGCTGGCTCCGCCTCTGGACGACAGGAAGAGGCTGGTGAGGAGGGAGGCGGTCCAGGCCAGAGGAGAGTGGTAAGCTCCGCCCCCTGCTGTGTCTGAAGGACACGTTAGTGGAGTGTGTCTGACTTGGAGCTGCTGTCCTTCCAGGTTCCTGTTGGGAAGCCCAGGAGGAAGGTGATCTCTGAATGCGGCGTTCACAGCGAATCCGAAGCTCCGGGATCAGTGGGAATCATTCTGGAATGGGACAGAACCCCACGGTCCGTCACAGAACCACGGGTCATTACTGACTGCACAGAACCGCCCAAACCGCCTGTGTCTGTTAGCCGTTAGCTCATCCGTTACACATCCATTCATCTGCTGGAGACACAGTGGAAAATGTTTTTTTTTATTTAATAAAAAGCAATAAAACAATCCAAATTTCCTGATATGTCGATTCTGATTTCAGAAGCTTCAGTCCCACCAAGTGTCTGAGTGAAGCCTCTAAGGGCGCTGTCAAATTGGGCCGATTTATCCAGCGTATGCCCAACATCCCAGAATCTCCTAAAACACTGAACTTTATATGTATTTTTTTCAATTTTCTGCGCTTACGTTGTGTATTAAAAACGACTCCAGAACTTCTGTCCAACGACAGCCTAACTTCTGCATAACGCACGGCAGCATAATGCCCATAGGCATTACGAAGCATCAGTTAAAGCTGCTCTCCTCTGGCGCATCACTGCAGCGTTACCGCAGAATAACAGAATAAATAAAAAGAAAAGGTTTTTGGTGTCAGCACATTGAGTATCATGTCTGCTAGGAAGTTTGTTGGTGGTGGGCGTGAACGCAGGGAGGATCCATCACCCTCACCTTCTGGCTCACCCTATGATGGGGATGAAGTCTGGAGGAGAACTGATGGTTTCCTCCTCGTTTTATACCAAAACGCTGCCAATACGCCAATATACAGTAGCTGGAAGTTAGAAACACGTTCAGCGCTCGTCTGGAACACGTCAGATACGCTGATATGCTTGGAGAGAGGTTCCTGATAAGTTACGCAGAAGTTATGGATAAGCTAGACGCCACGACTGATGAGTAACTGACACTGAACGTCTGTCAACCATCAGATAACTGACCTAGAACGGATGGCCCATGGATGGCAGATGCTGGAACCTACCGAATCGACCTACTTGCCGTATATCAACGTGTTTCAACATGTTTCAGCTCATAACTTATCCAACGTATACCAACGTTTGTGCCAGTTTTTCTGTTCGTCAGGCATACGCTGGTCTAAACCATAAAGGTCCTGTAGCTGCAGACTGTTTTCCTTTTTTAAATTTTGCAGGCTGGCCTCAGTGAGTTAAAGCTGAAGTATGATCGACGGCGACATCAAGGAAAACATTGCAGATTAGTTTAACCTCAGATTAGATTAAGATTTATTTTTCACAAAGATTCCCGTCCAGATTTAACTTTAGACTTTAATTAGGCCATTTAGTGTCACTAATCCTGATGATTGAGCAGATGGGCACCTCTGGTGCAGGTTGGGGTGTTAGCCCCGCCCACTTTGGTCTAAAGTGAAGAGCTGAGGCCAGAACACACTGAATCCGATTTTGCGTGCGATCCGACAGAAAATCGTGTCGGATGAAGTCGTAGCGTTTAGATTGAAAGTCAGTGGGGAGGATTTCCTGCAGGGGGCAGCGTGGCTCCGACTGAGATAGAGCCCAGGTCTATTTCAGTCTGAGCTGTGCAGCAATTAGCAGCAATTTCATGGGTCTGACAGAAAAAGAGACGCTGTTACAAAAGTAAAACACATCCGCTTTGGAGGTAAATAATTAAAATCAGTTAATCTAATGGGGAAACAGTCAGTTTGGGGAAACAATGAATGAAACATTAAAATAGAAAACTTTCCCCATGATGGGAGTTCAGGAGGACAGAAAACGGATAAAACAGTGATCCCCTTTAGCCTCACAGAAACCAGAATAAGGAGGAGCAGACAGAGCAGGGCAGCGCAGCGTATCTCTCTCACCTCTTTATGGAAAAAAGAAAGAAAAACTTGGATAAACTTCACAGATCTCTCTCTGAGAATCACCATAGAAACCGTTTATTGCTGTGATTTTATTCTCTTTAGACATAGATCTGTTTGTTTTTAATTGATGAACATTCTATCTGTTCTGGTTTCTAGATGCTGCAAAGACTCATTAAGTAAAGCTTTGCTTTATAGAATGAGCCAGTGTTTTTTTTTATTTTTATCACTTCATAATGTGTTCCAGTCAAATGTGTGAAATAGTTTTAATGTGTGTATAGAACAGAGACAGAAGTGGAAATAATCTGCTCACCCTGCCTAGTCGGAGCCTCTATATGCAGTCAGTGTGACATGGAAAAAAAATCGGATCGAGATTTAAAAAATTGTGCAAAGCTGATGTGTTTAGGCCATTACCATCTTTAACATGGATTAGCCTCCAGCTGGTTTCTCCATAGGCTGCTCAGTGGGTAGCACTGCTAGTTTGCAGCAAGACGGTTCCGGGTTCCTGGCCTGGGGTCTTTCTGCATGCGTATTCTCCCTGAGCATGCCTGGGTTCTCTCTGGGTACTCCGGCTTCCTCCCACAGTCCATAAACTTGACTGTTAGGGTAATTGGCTTCTTATATTCTCCTTGGATGAGTGTGTGTATGAATGGTTGTGGGTCTCTGTGTTGCCCTGCGATGGATAGACCCCGCCTCTCACCTGTAGATGGCTGGGATAGAGCGTGGGTGGATAGTTTCTCCATCCCTGCTGAATGATTTATTGGCCGCCCAACACATTAAGTTCATTCAGTATTTAGAAATGCTGAACATTTTTTAATAAAATCAAGTAGTTCTTTATGCGTAGAAGGCCATTTTGGCCACTAATTAGAAAAAAAAACAAACTTATCTTAAAACTAGTTTAGCTTCAAGATATCCAAGATAGCTTTAATTATCTGTTAATTATAAGATTCTGTTATTAATTTGACTTAGCTCATTATAAGGATTATTAAGAGATACTACCTCAATCATAAATACTCTGTCATAATAATGATGCAGCTATGTTAGTATTATGGGATATTATCTCATAACCAGATAAAATATCTAATGGTTTGATTTTATTGGTAGTGGAAATGAGTTTACCTCGATTTGAGAAATAAATGTCAATGAATAAGATAATTTACATTCAAAATAAAATAGCTATTATATTAATGTTCATATTTAATAATCCTTTAATGGTTAATATATTCATTTAAGTGGCAGCGCATTACAAAACAAAGAAATTTTTTATATTTTCAGATCAGTTTTAGTAGAGCATGTTCAACTTCAGAGGATATACATTTTTAAGGTTTAATCTAAATGCATTTCTTCTTCAATTCCAAATAAAAAAAATGGAGACCAGAAATGTATTTTTTTTTTTTAAACGATTTATTAAAACAGACAGAATGGAGCCCAGCTCCCTTCTGATTACATCGGAATCCGTTTTCATATTTCTAAGGCAAATTTAAATCCAGCTCATTTTTAAAAACTTACCGATAGAAAAAATGAGAGATTTTAATTTGAAGTTTTTCACAGTTTTTCCTAATTTAAATAGACTATAGGCTAAATGAGCTTTAAAAAGCGCTTAAAGGGATTTAAAGAAAGGACAGGATGGACGAGTTCTAAACCGCTGAAATGATAAGCTTTTTTTTTCCTTTGGCACCTGAAGTGTTTAAATTTTTCCCCTGAAAACACAAAACAGTAGATCAACTGTAAACCTAAATATTAAAACGAAGACGTGCATCACTAAACTAAAAAAACGGAGTGACTTTTGTTCCAGTATTGTTGCAAAGAAAACCTTCTGTAAAGGAAAATGTGGAAAAATGCAGTCTAGAAATTACATTTTAAAAACGTTTTCATTTTTTAAAAAAAGTATATTTTTCCACTCTTTTTAAACTAATTTCATTTTTTCAAATGTTTGTTTTATTTCTATATTTTAAAATGTGGTGCAACGCCATTTCTGTTGGTCAAAAGCAAATAGAATGTAAAATGCAGTTTGAAAAGAATGTAAATTGTAAAAATAAACTTAAAAACGAAAAAAAAAAAATCTGAGAACTTAGTAGTTTAACTACCCTCAAATTTTTTTTGATTAAAATATTTTTCAAAATTTAATCTCTGGAGTGCTTTTTTCACATATTTCCATTTACAAAATGCGTTCTTTGGCACATATTTTACTCCATAGAATCAACGATCAGCTCCCAGCTGCAGCAAATAAAACATTTCAGGTTTAAATCCCACAGGTGAAAGGTCTGCACCCTGTTGGAGCAGACCGCCATGATGCTGCAGGTCATCTCCAAGATGGTGGCCAGCAGAACCGCCTATCCAGTGGGGGGCAGGATGACTACTGGTCCATAACCAGCGAGTTAGAACCCAGCATCCTTCAGATTCTTCTTCACTGTTGGATGTTTTCAAGTAGCAGGATTAAAACAGGCGTCGGCCTGTAAGGAGGGAGGAAGCTCAGATGGCCAAAAGGTCGCTTCTGGAGAAGGTGTGGTCCCACAGGATGCCGTCTCCACTGGGAGGATGGCTGGAGGGCAGGAGGACCCGGGTGATCCAGTGACTGAGGAGCGACAGGAAGCAGAAGATTAAACATGTTTAAATGATAAAGAGAGACTTTCAAAATGCAGTGTGACGGATGCTGAGTTTGAATTCATGGGACGCATCCTTTATAGGCCAGATTCGTAGGCCGATTATGTCATAATGCGGCGCTGAGGCCTGTTCGGGTTACAAGATTCCTCGTTATGCGGCCTACTAATGCATCCTTCTTTTTGCCCGTTTTGAAGGCCAGGTCCGCTGTATCCTACATAGCCTTGGGTATCCCATGATTCATTGCGAGTACAAGCAAGCCGGCTGCTCCGTGCTCAGAGGAAAAAGGAAAATGGCGCCGAACAGTGGTGAATATCGGAAGTGCAGTTTAATATGATGTGAATAGTTCCATCTGAAATGACTGAAAATAGTTGTTTTAATATGGAGCTAAATCGGTCTTGATTTTTACAAATATGCGTGTGATTGGCTTATACAAGGGAGCTCGGTGATTGGTTGCAAACATCCCCTTTTTAAAAAAATGCATGTATGAATCGCAAAGGTTTGTGAAAATTGAAACCGATCTAGCTCCATATTTTATAAGGTTATTGGTTCAGATATGTGGTGGATAATGTTTGGTTTATTGAAAGTTTTTTTTCTGTTACTGGATAAATGGCTTTGGCTGATATTTAAGGACAGATTCTAATATATCTGCAGTTTTGGAGGCTATAAATCTGAAACGGTGCAGCTGTTTAAGCTTCTCTGAAATTTTAGTAGCATCCAGAACAATGAGAAGTTCATTATTCATTATTTTCCTGCTTTGTGTGTAAACTCCCATGGTTGCTAGGAGACTTACGGCGGTAAAAAGCCGCAGAAGGTTTGAACTTGTTTGAATTGGCAGCAAAAACTCTTCCAGCCTCCTTATCCAGTCCAGATAGACCGGCTCCTCGGAGGACGCAGCCACTGAAATCAAACCCACCCAGAAACAGCCCGCCAGGCAGGATGTGCAGCGGCCATCTTTAAAGTCTCACAACGTGAGGTCAGCAGATTGAAACCCATTCAAACATTCCTTTCCAACGTTTTTCATTTCGGTGCCATTTTATATATTAAACTAATGATTTTCCATCAATTTGAATTTGTTCAACCAAAAGTTAGTTTTAAACTGAGATGATGAAAATGATTATTCAATGCAGAAAAATCTTCTAATAATATGTTATAATTCCCTTCTTCATTAATTCTTTTTGTCCTTCCCTTCCTTGAGTCCGTCTCACCTCCTCGATTCGACTCCAAAGAATAATTTCCAGTTGTTGAGTCGGCCATGATGGTACGGATTTCTGAAAACCTGCAATGAGAGAAGATCATTTAAAAGGAGAACATTGCTGATGGAAACAATCAGAGAAAAGATGTTGGAGTCAGAACACTTGAACCTTCTCAGTGAAAGCAGCCTGACTGAGCTGTAAACCTTCCTACCTTCCCCTGCTCCCGCAGCCTTCTGGCCTCCTTGCGGTTGATGTGGCGCTCCACGCTGGTCTCTCCTCTGCCGATCAGCCTGGCGTGCCACAGGGTGAGTCCTCCAAGAGCCACGGCGACCGAGCTGCAGGACCAGAACGGACAGGAAACGAGTCACAGAGCTGAGATCGCTGCCTCGTCTCCACGGTTCAGAGCAGAGTTACTCACCTGGTCAGAACCCAGAGGAAGATGATGCACTTCTGAGAAACGCTTTCGTTTTGGCTGTGATGTGGAGGAGGAGGAGTCTGGAAGGATGTCTGAGTCGGAGAGAAGATGCTGTTACATCGTCAAACTGACATTAAGCTTCAGAAGCTGATAAAGTCCTAAACCTTGAGGATTTAGACCAGCTTATAACTGACGTAAGAAAAATCAGGCAGAAACGCAGGAATACGTTGGATAAGTTATGGGTCAGTTTTGTGTAAGTTATGAGCACGCTGAAGTAGTCGAGAAATTTTTAGCATTTCCTGATGTAGGCCGGCGTAGGACATACGTGGACCATCAGTTCCAGGTCAGTTATCTGATGGTTGATGTATATTCGGTGTCAGTTCCTCATCAGTCGTGGCGTCTAGCTTATCCTAAACCTCTGAGTAACTTGTGCATAACTTCTGCGTAACTTATCAAGAACTTCTCTCCAACGCATATCAACGTATCTGACATGTTCCAGACGAGCGCTGAACGTGTTTCTAACTTCCAGCTACTGTATAATGGCGTATTGGCAGCGTTTTGGTATAAAGGAGGAAACCATCAGTTCTCCTCCAGACTTCATCCCCATCATAGGGTGAGCCAGAAGGTGAGGATGGATCCTCCCTGCATTCACGCCCACCACCAACAAACTTCCTAGCAGACATGACGCTCAATCTGCTGACACCAAAAACCTTCTTTATTTATTTTATTTTTTTTTTTGGTGGGCGGTAAACAGCAGCTAGGTTAATACTGCGATCAAAGACATCTTTTATGCAGACTGGGCGCCTCTGAGCAGCTTTAACTGCCGTTCTTTATGCAGAAGTTAGGCTGTCGTTGGACATAAGTTCGTCAAGGTGTGACAGTGGCCCAAAGGCTCCCCACTACTGAGAGACCAAGGCTTCCAAATCAGACGTGCAGAAGAACTTCTTTAATCAGCTGAAAGCCCCCACCCCCCCAAAAGCTGGTGCACTTTCCACATCCTTAATTAGATGTAAATATAAAAGAGAGGATGGTTTTCAGGTGTCCTGTTTCTATCTTTGGCCTCCATCTGATCTCCTGCTCTAACGTCTTACTTCCACCTCACTGCTGCTGCTGAAGTCATGTCAGTAAACTGAACCACAGCAGGAGCAGAGCTCACCATCCTCTACAGCTACACCAACCTTTGCATGTAGTCTGAACCCCTCCTGAACCAGCTGTTCATTGGTTCAAGCTGCAGCCTAGGGCTGGATGATATAGAAAAAAAGCTTATCGATAAAAAAAAATGCATATTGATTGATATCGATAATTATTGAAAAGATTTGAAACCATATTTTATGTGCAGCTCTGCCTGGACATTTTATGATATTGCTAAAAGATTTAATTTTAATAAAGAACACAAACACAGACTTCCAATTAAATCTTTATTTAACCAACTTTTTTAACCATAACAGAATTATTTTAAAGAAAAATAACTTAGAGACCTGAGTTGTTATTAAATACTGACAAAGAATAAACTAAAGTGACCAAAATAAATATATTTTTTTAATCGAACTTTTATCAACCCTCTTTTTTTCTATTGCGCCACGCGTCTATAGATTGATATATATCGTTATTGAATTATTGCCCTGCCTGAATCAGCCTCACCTCTATGGCGTCGTACGCCTCCAGGAACAGATCTCTGCTGCTGATGCTGCAGTAGATGCAGCCCAGGGTCATGTAGAGGCAGAAGGAGAAGAAGTAGCGATGGTTCAGGTGACCCACACAGTTGTTCAACCACGCTGGAAATATGTTCAGTTCAAACGTGTTAAAAAATAAAAAAGCAGGAAATGATTTCAACCAAAGCTGGAAAGGATACGGCAGTGATGGTCCATCTTCAGGACGCACCTGGAAGACAAAGGAGGAACTCCTTACTAACGGCTCCACACTGCAAAAACAATCTAGAAACATGTTTAAAAATTGTATAAATCAGATAATTTGCCTATGGAGTGAGTATCTTTACTCTTAAAATAATATTATTAGATATTATACAATTGAAATTGTTCTTATTTTAAATGCAAATTGCCTTGTTCGATTGGCAAAGAGTCTCACTTTCTTCCGCAATTCAAAACAAAGTGCACTTATTTTAAGAAAAAAAATGACTTACCATATTTTCTGGACTGTAGGTCCCAGTTTTTTTAATAGTTTAAACGGGGTGCGACTGGTTACTACCGGTATATAATTTCAAATGTTATTTTCACAATCAACCACCAGAGGGCGTTGTAGGTCTATGTTGATCATTTCAACATTGGTGTTAACTCATAAAAAAACCACTGAGAAGAGCTTAAAAAAAATGGCACCGAAAAGAAAATCATATTCTGCAGATTAAGCCGATACGATATTTTCAAACAGCTCAAACTGTACGAGGAAATCGTACAGTGTGAAATCGTGGAAACCATGTTTGTTCTCATACTGTGCGATCGACGCTCTGATGCGATCTGGGACTCAGCTCTACAGAGAGATGGCGCTACTCTGTATCGTCAAAAACAAGGCTTTGTTGGGCTACTGTATACAGCTTCGAACTCAACGCTGTTTCTGACATTTAGAATTGAAAAACCTTCTTGGATGGGAAACGAAACGTCTTCAAACTTGGAAACAAAGTCCAGTGGATTGTGATTTTTTTACCGTACAATTATTCAGCCTGCTGTTGCTTCTATACAATTCTTATTTTAAATTGCCTTTAAAGATGACATGTCTGTTCTTGGTGTCGAGTTTTATCAAATAAGTTTCCCCCAAAAATGCAATTTGTACTGCGGAGCGACTTATAATCCAGAATATACGGTATTTAGATTTCTATTTTTTGGTGCACGAGGAGACGAGGCGACCCGGTTCCAGTGAGGTGGAGAACTTACACGCTGCAGATGCTGCAGTGATGAGTCCTCGGCGGTTTGGGTGTGATGCATTTCTTACAGATGGAAACGGAGGGAGCGTCCCGCTTTTCCTGAAATAGACAGAGTAATGGACACAAATTTAAAGTCTTTGATACCTTAGAGGGGCTTTATTTATGCTGCTGTACCTTAGGGGGGTGCCCAGGGGAGGTGGTGGTGGCCTTGTAGTAATGGAAGACCACCAGCAGGAGGAGCCAGTGGCCGCAGCAGAGATGCCAGGCGATCCAGTGCACCGGGTAAGTGGTTAAGATGGTCGGCAGGACAAACAGGTAGACGATGATCACCACAGAGGACGTCAGTAGGACCACTAGGCACACAAACACCTGGAGGAGGGAAGGAGGAGGTCAGGAGAACCAGCAGAAAGGTTCTGGGTACAGAAACCAGGAGGAACGGAGGGCTCACCACTCCAAACCAACGGGTCACGTTGTCCACGATCCAGTACACCGGCTCAAACACGCAGTCCAGCAGCGTGTCCGAGTCGCTCAGGCTGTTGGAAAACAGGGAGCGAAGCAGCAGTTTGCTGTAGCTCCACAGCTCCGACAGCTGGCCTCCACCCCGACCGGCTTTCCGCAGGCGGCACCAGCGCAGCGCCAGTCTCATGGCCCGGGAGAGCTGCCAGCTCCAGCTGCTACTGCCCAGTCGCATGCCACCGCCGCCCGCTCGCCTCCGGGTCGCTCTGCCTTCCAGGAACATGCAGACACACAGACACAGAGACCAGCAGTGAGAAACACAGGCGGCCAGAAACAGCAGCTCGTCGCCCTGCAGCCAGACGGCCGAAGAGTCGCCCATGGTCTTCCTCAGAGGGCAGCGTGGGAACGAAGGAGAGTCTGACCTTTCCTAGAGAGCATCAAGCCTCTACAGAGAGCAGCCGTCACTCTGAGCTACCAGAGACGGGCTGTCAGGTCAGCCCCTGACAAACCGAACCCACCTCTGCTTTAATAATTCACAGCGCAGCCGGATGTGCATCAGGAAAAGTTCCAGGAATTTAGGAGGGGAGAAGCTGGAGGTAGAGAGCCCGACGCCGCAACGTGATCCTGAGGCAACGTTTCATTAGACAGAGTACTGCTCACACCCACAGGACCTCCACCACCATCATCATCATCATCATCATCATCAGCAGCACTCAGGTCCAACAGCTTCATGCATATTTAGTCCATCAAACATGTTGGTGTTTTGTTTTTCCAGGCCGGAGGTTGATCAGTGCAGAACTGGGGATTGGGATGATGATGATGATGATGATGATGATGATGTCAACAAACCAATATTCACTGCTTCATTTGACTTCAGATTCATGCAGATCCTGATGCGTTCCTGATAGCAGAGCCGTTAGCTTCCATGTTCTCATCACTGCTGATCTTTTCAGGGCCGCCATCGATCCTCTAATCAGGTATGATGCTCATGAATGAACACATGAATATCCCAAACTAGAGGTTAGTTTAAAGGAAAAGTCTGCTCATATTTAGAATACAAATATCTGAAAGTTCTTAAAATATCAAATTATTCCATCCTGTTTAATAAATGATCAGTGTTTTTATTTCAGAGTAATTTTCATGTGAATGTTCTTTACTGGAGGCATCCATGTTTGTCAAAGAACTCTACTGCCACCTACTGGTTTGTGACGTCACGGTGCGGTATCGGCTGTTGATCAGGTCCCAGTGCTGTATCTGGTGTTTGTCACAACGCGCTATTATCCAAGTCATCTTGAAAACATTCTTCTTCCAAATGTTGGCTACATATTACGGGTTTTTTCTCTGGCCAGAAGTTCGATGGCAAATCCTCCCTCTTCAAGTTGGCGATCCAACGACCAACCCGTCCGTGGAGGATCAGGAATCAGAAAGGTGAAATAAGTATTTTTTTCCACTTTAATCCGATGTATTCCAGCATCCAGCTGCCATGCACGTGGGCATTGTCAGTTTCACTATAGCTCTGGTGAATTTCAATGGTGAATTCCTCTGGAAATCTTCAATAATTGTTGTTGATTGCAGATGTGTCTAGTAGTTCCCATTGATTTAGCTTGTAAAGCGGGGAGAATGGCGCTAGGCTTACCGCACCGTGACGTCACTGCTGGAAGATGGCAGGAGGGAGGGGCTACTATATTTGGGCAAAAATGGCCGCTCCCAGACTCAGTGATGGCAAAGAAAATTATGATTTTATTTTTTACTGATTAACGTTAAATTTATTAAATCACCGCAAACGTATTAGTTTTAAATATAAATAATGATCCATTAATGTCAGAAAAGGAAGTTATAAAACATCAGATGGTTTTACAGGACAGATTCCATCCTGGAAATAAATAGACTGTAAAGTTTCCAACTGACCAGATTTAATAAATCAAAGACCAAAAAGTTATAAGGGAATTTTTTTATCCAACTTAAATTTATCAGACTGAACAGATCTGCCTCCATGGATTATGGAGAGAAATCTGTTCCCATATTATTGAAAGCAAAGAACATGTCTGTTAAAGAAGTGTGAAGAAAAACTTAAACGAACATTTTTACTGTTTGCTTTATTTCAGATTTTTTACTAACTGATATTTAGATACTTTTCAGACTTTATATTTTTTCCTAGACAGTTTATTGAATCCATTGTTTTCAGATTTCCACCTCTGTATTTCTGAGTGGATCAGCATTTCTATTGGTCTGTGCACGGAACCAATAGAAGAAAAGTCTGCCCTGAAAGAACGTTAGCAACAGTGTTTCTATTGGTCCACGCACACAGACCGCCCAGAGGTGGAGAGGGGGAAAGGAAAAGAATGGAAAATGTCAAATTTCCCCCCCAAAAACGTCAAAAATAAAAATTGGGGGAAAAAAGGGAAATAAATTTGAACATTTTTTTCTCAGAAAAATTTAATCTGAAATCATTGCAAATCATAAGAATAGTGGTTGATTTATTTGAATAAAAGCTATAAATTACTCTGAAAAACAAGTTTTCCATACTTTTCAAACAAATTGTCTTCAAAATGTCCTTTTTAAAACATGTTCTAATTTTTTTTGTTAAAAAGAAAGAACTATTTAAAAAAAAGGTAAATTTAAAGAAAATTATTTTCAAAAAATTAAAAATGAAAAACATCTTAAGAAAAAAGGTTTTTAGTGATGTTTATAGCATTTATGAATAAAGTAAACCAATATTTTATAGTTAACTACTTTATTAGATTTTATTTTTCCTAAATTCTATTTTGAAAACATTTTATTAATTTTTTTTTTCCAAGTTTCTTTGAGAGCGCTATGAATGACATTCTTTTCAAATCCATAATAACTAATTTACAGAAGAAGATAAATAATACTGTAGTTAAAGCAGGAAACTCAGATTAAATGATTTTATCATTCAGCTTCTAAAGAGGAAACGTTAGCTGGGCTATCTGCTGGGTTAGCCGGCCTGAGCCAGCTGCTGAACAGATGTTCTACATCAGCTTTTAAAGTAGTATTAGCATAATAACGTTGTTAGGTGAACTGTTCAGATCAGCAGTAATGGGAAGGGGGTCGTTTCTGCTTTATTTGATTCTTCTGATGACGTCATAAAACCGCAGCTTAGAATCTCAATTTAATGGACTTTAAATGTTTTGAAATCGTTAACGTTTAGTCAAAGCATGTGAGCTCAGTTATAAAGTTTCCATGTTGAGGTGACGGGGCAGAGAGGCGTGGCTGCTGACGGATGAGACGGCTGCTATGTAACATCACTACTAATTGTTCAGACATTCATCCAGTTGACAATCACATGACTGCCATTTTTATGGATGGAATTTTGTTCCATATTGTTCCAGAAAAGAACATGCAACTTTTTTTTCACATTTTATCAGGTTTTACATTCCAGTTTCAAAACATGTTCATAACTTCATATTATTGGACTCAATTTGGTGACAAAACACCTCCATACCTACAAATGACCTACCAGGTTAGTAACTTTTCTGTTTTTTCCCCCCTAGACCAGTGAACCAGGGCTGGGCAATAATTCCTAAAAATCCATTGTCCAATTTTGTTAAGTTTCATTAGAAAATTACAAATTACATTCCTTAAAAATGAGCTTTTATTTTAAACATCCCCTCTGGGGCGTGACCTTAATGTAAAGGGTAAATAACTTCAAAATGTGAGGGTGTTTGTGGAAGAAATATTTCACAACAAACAATTAAAATATAACAAACTAGATGTTTGAAGGTTAGTGGTGTTACACAATCAGCTGTGAGTAAAAATCTAGCAACAAAAGTGGATGAACTGAAGTCATGGAAGGCCAACAAGAGGATTGATGGGGGAAAAAATCCAGATTTTCCAAACATTAAATCTTCATTTAATCACTCTAATACTGACTTCTGTTGGCAAAACAGCTCTGCATGATGGGATCTAACCTGTAGCTCTTGTAAACTCCAGAGTCAACATCATCATTACACCTGTTAAAGGGGGCTCCACATTTATTAACATGAAGATATTTAATGTTTATTAAAACAGCTGTTTTACAGGTGATTTTTTAATATTATTATTATTATTATTATTGTGGGTGGCTGATGAGGAGATCATTTTCTGTCATTTGTCAAAATCACATTGCATTTCTGTGTAAAGCAAAAACAAACACTGCCTTGTAGAGAATATGTTTCTGTCTCTCAATGGTTTAAATTAATACAGAGACCTTAAAGAACCTTCTAAATTGTAAATGTGTGATCCTGTTAACCAAACATTCCTCCATCTGGTTATTGTTATATTACATTAGCAGGTTAGCTAAGCATTAGCTGCCTGAAACCCTGCTTTTGTTTAATGTTTAGCTCTAATGGAAAAACAATGTTAATATTCCAAAGACAGCGTAAAAATGGCGGACCTTACCTGTTCGGAAGAACCGCGTCGGTCAGACCTGGTTCTGTGGTCAAGTCATCTTTGCACTGGAGCGACCAGCGGGATTTTCACTGCCAGCAGAAACACACAGCGCGAGCAGCCACACTGACAAAGACCGTCCATTAACCAGATGACTCACTGCCTGCAGAAACACTCAGCGCGAACGGCTACACTAACGAAGATCGTCCATTAACCAGATGACTCACTGCCTGCAGAAACACACAGCACGAGCGGCCACATTGACAAAGATCGTCAATTAACCAGATGACTCACTGCCTGTAGAAACACCAAGCACGAGCGGCGACATTGACAAAGATCGTCCATTAAACAGATGATCTTATAGAAAATGTAGTAATTTCCCTTGTTTAAACGATACGGGAAAACAAGATAAAACTGGAGATTAATAAAAAAAAAAAAACCCTCAAATAATCTACAGCACGAAGAAAGACTGAGATGCACGCAATGCTGGTTTAAATGTTTCTCAAATTTTATGAAATTGTGACCGCTGTTTTTCCTGTCTTTTCTTTAGCAGAGGCTGAAAAGTTCGCAATGTACCATGGGAAATGAAGTTATATTAGCAAGACCAGTATTTTTTTTGTATATCTTTTAAATATCTACGGACTCTAGTGGACGCTGTCATTTTGAGTTTATAACCTGCTGTCATTTTAGCTCTGCTAAAGAAAAAGAAAAGAGTATCACAGAGTATTTACAGATAGAATAAACTCGTCGTCATTAAATTAGCCTAAACTAGGAAGTCCTGAAGTGTCATGTGACGGTAAAAAAAAAGATGGCCGCGGTGCAGTGGTAAGATGCTTCTGACATTATTAAACATGATGTTATTATAACTGAGAGGTTCACCTGACAGTGTATTTATAATCTGCGGTGTTTCCCCTTATTCATCTCACTACCAGATTTGTATTTTCGGCTATTTTCCCACAGTTTTTAATTGTAATTTACTGCTATAGACATGACGTGTCAGGCTGTAACATATAGGGAATTCGGGGTTCATCATAGTTCATATGGATGTTTTACGTTTATGTCTATAATGATTATGCATATTAAAGCTTTTAAGAAGGAAGCTGCATCTTTTTTCCCCTCTGTTTTGTAAACAGGCGTTCCCGTGGGCGTAACTATGAGGCAGAGCTGCAGAGGTGTCATGCTGAGGGGATCCCTGTGGAGTTCGGGGACTACCACCCCCTCAAACCTATCATGGTATCTCCTCCTTCTACCAATAAGCTCCTGTGCATCTAATCTGCACAGACTGGAATCCTGTCATCTAATTCCCAGCAGGAAATTCCAACACCAGCCTTTCTTTTTTTTTACATCCAGGTCACAGATACAAAGAGCCGGCGGGGAACCCGTAAAGGCAGCACTTCCTCCTCTTCTTCCTCCTCCTCTTCAGCACCTGCCGACCCCCTCAGCTCCATGCTGGACGGCACAGACCCCCTGTCCATGTTCGCCGCTGCCTCTTCCAGCGAGACGTCGGCCTTGCCACGTAGCAGCTCCACTGGGGTCAGAAGAGGCAGGAGGGAAACTTTTCACTTAATTCAAGCTCAATCTGATGGATTTAATCTGCTTCCAGGATCTCGGGAGGAAGAAGAGAGTTAAGGAGGAGGAGGCGCTTGGAGCAGATTTTGAGTCCTGGTCATCAAAGCGAGGAGACATCCTGGCCAGGTTCACCACCACCGAAAAACTCTCCATTGTGAGTCTAAAATCTTCCAAACATGGAGGAGCTTTCAGGGTCAGCGATGCCTGCTATGGTGAAGCTTTCGGTGCTAAAGCAACATGTTTCGTTCTCTTTACAGAGTCTCTCTATGGGCTCTGACAGAGGTAAGACTGATTTCTCTCATGTTTAGCAGCTAACTGAGTTAATGCTGGAAAAAAATAAAAAATGGCAGATTGTTCTCTATTTATCTCATAAAGGAAAGTGAAGCTGATTTACAAGCTTCATGTAAGAATTTGATTGAAAATGTTTACAAATATTTCTACTTTCTTCCATTTCAGCGTTGTATCCATGAGGTCTGTACGGAGGGGATTTTGATCCATTATTTTTGTAGCCAAAAAACACATTTTGTGAATGCAAATTTGACAAAAAATATGATCCAGAAATAAAATATTGAAAACTGTCCTAAAAAAAAAATCAGAGTAACTTTTCTGTTGGTGGGAAAAAAATGGAGAGAAAAAATCTTTATTTGGATTGCATTCGTTTCTTTTACAGAAGCCCAGAGCGGTCGTTTCCCTCCGATACTTTTTTACGGTGGTTTTCTTGAGAAAACAAGTTAATTTTCTTATTACCTAAAGATAACGTAGCTGTTTTCTCGTGATAACGAGATGATTGGTGTGTGTTAAAATTGATTCCATCCTTCAATACCACAACAGTGGGAGAGGATTTATAATTCATGGCAGCCTGTGTGCAAATCTGTAAATAATCCTGTGATGATTTGCTTCCACTTCTGATTTCCAATCCAAACATTTTTTTTAACATTTTTTTCCTGGATTCCATCTTTTTTCTTTTTTGCAACAATAATGGAACAGAGTTTACCCCATAGCCATCCAAGTCTAAAACATCTACAGTAAAAAAATCACATTTAATTTATTTCTGTATCTGAGAAGGTGGGCAGCTGGAGACGATGGTTAAGACCACAAGGCAAAAACTGATGAAACTGAAAAAAAATTCTTAGAATGAGTATTTGTCACCAAGTTTAGCAGGTCAATAAGATCATCTCCTAAATTAATTAGTATTTTTGCCCTTAAAAGTGGATATTCTGCACTAAAAATAAGATTACTGGGTTGTTTTTTTTATTTTTTATTTTAAAGAAAATCAAACTTATTCCATTCTTAAATAGTTTTTCTTGTCTGCTCAAATCAGTGGAAATATACTATATATAAATATACTTATGGAAATTAGAATTGGCTTCATTTCAATGTTGATATAATAAACAATCAATAGAAGTAATAGCTGAGGGGGAATCCTGGAGACAGATGTTGCTTTCTGTGGTATTTGCACATATCGGCAGATGGCGATTGAAGAAGAAAACACTAATATTGATCCGGCTGAGGGATCGGTCCGCCTCCAATGAGGCTGACCAAAGTCGAGTTGAAAGAGAGCAGAAATGAAGAGAGAGAGGAGGAGGATCTGGATGAAGAGAGTTTAAAGAAAGAAAGTTCACACAGAAAGGAAACAGCTGAGAAAGAAGGGAAGATGTGCAGCAGGCAGTACTTACTAACACATCTACATTTCATAGTTCAAGCATGTTTTAGTTTTCTCACCAAAAAAAGCTTCATGAATAAGATTTGGCCCTCAGAGATCAAATCAGCGTTTTACCAGAAGACATAAAATGATTATTATCTAAGCTGGGGAAAAAACACATTCGTAAAACAAAATGTATTTCCTAAAACTATAAAGGAAAGTCATGCATGTTCAAAGATGACTAAACCAGCCCTGCAGGTCGATGCAGATGGTTTTCTTCTGGTTCTGGGAGAAAGGGAAGCATTTGGAGCAAAGATCTGCTCAGCACGGGGCAGGAGGAATCATGATGTGGGCTGGAGCTGCACCTGATGCTTCGGGAAAGTTTTCTATTTCAGTGGAAATACTGATGATATCTGTCTTCTAGGAAAAGCTCCCAACCCGGGATCATCGGCCGTTTCAGAGAAAGTTCGCACTCGCTTGGAGGAGCTGGACGATTTGGAGGAGGTGCGCTGGTTTGCACACGGCCTTCTACCATCAGTTTTATGAATGAGCTGAACTCTTTCGAAGGAGACGTTTGAGGATTCGGTGTTTGTTTGCTTCTCAGGGTTCCCAGAGGGAGCTGCTGAACCTCTCTCAGCAGGATTATGCCAACCGCATCGAGGAGCTCAACCAGTCCCTGAAGGAGGCCTGGTCCTCTGACCAGAAGGTTAAAGCCCTGAAGATCGTCATCCAGGTAAAAACACAAAAGAAACAAACCAATCCGTTGTTGTTTTGTTGTTGTTTTCTGGATCAGATGCACTGATCTGGGGTCTGTGTTCCAGTGCTCCAAGCTGCTGTCAGACACGTCTGTGATCCAGTTCTACCCCAGCAAGTTTGTCCTCATCACCGACATCCTCGACACTTTTGGTGCGTAACATGGCTCCCAGTTTCTGTTTTCCTGGTCAAACTTCCTGCTGACGGTCTGGTTTGTTTTCAGGTCGTCTGGTTTATGACAGAATCTGGACCATGTGCTGTGACCCCCGACCTTTGCCAGGTAATCCAGCCCAAGCATCAATCAGAAATGCCTTGTCTTATTAGATAACTCCTAAACATTTTTTCACGCATTAAAGCAAGTTTTATCGGTATTTTATACATTTAGCCAACAGAAAAACTAAAACACGCATCATGCAGTCAGATTCGGTTTGATAAAACTGGTAGTTGGTTCCACAGGAGAGGAGCCTGATAACTAAAAGATCTGCCTCCCATTCTACTTTTAGAAATTCTAGGAACCACTAGTAAACCTGCAGATTGAGAGCGAAGTGCTCTGTTAGGAACATCAGGAACAATCAGATCTCTGATATCAGATGGAGCTTGGCCATTTAAGGCTTTATATGTGAGAAGGAGGATTTTAAATTCTATTCTGGATTTAACAGGAAGCCAATGAAGAGAAGCCAGGATAGGAGAGATATGATCTCTCTTTTTCATTTTCATCAGAACTCTGGCTGCAGCATTTTGGATCAGCTGAAGGCTTTTAACTATAGTTTGTGGACTTCCTGATAGTAAAGAATTACAATAGTCCAGCCTTGAAGTAACAAATGCATGGACTAGTTTCTCAGCATCACCCCTGGACAGGAGATTTCTCATTTTTGCAATATTCCTCAAGTGAAAGAAGGAAACTCTAGAAACCTCTTTGATGTGGGATTTAAATGACAGGTCCTGATAAAAAATAACACCAAGATTTTATACTTTATTATCTGTTTGATCTGTTTGATCCCAGTTTGATCCCATCCAAATGAAGTGACTGGCTAATCAGCTTCTTTTTCAAAGACTCTGGTCCAATTCTATTCAGTTTATTTCTATAGCACCAATTCACAACACCTGTCATCTCAAGGCACTTTAAAGTTCAACCAGATCATCCAGTCAAATTGATTCAAAGTTTTTTATCGAAGGAAAACCAGCTGATTGCATCGACTCATTGACTCTTCAGCAATCCCTCACACTAAGCATGCTTGCAGCGACAGTGCAGAGGAAAAACTCCCTTTTAACAGGAAGAAACCTCCAGCAGAACCAGGCTCAGTGTGAGCGGCCATCTCCTGAGGCCGACTGGGGTTCAAGGAGACAGAAGCAGACTCTGGTCCAAAGACTATAACTTCTGTGTTGTCTGCATTCAGAAGCAGAAAGTTAAGAGTCATCCAGGTTTTTATGTCTTCAGACATGCCTGTAATCTATGTAATGGGTTAGCTTCATCTGGATTTATAGACAGATATAGCTGGGTATCATCAGCATAACAGTGGAAATGAATCCCATGCTGTCTAATAACTCTACCAATTGGGAGCATGTATAAAGTAAAGAGAACTGGTCCTAGCACTGATCCCTGTGGTACTCCACAGGTAACCTTTGAGCATGAGGAAGATTTATTATTAACGTGAAATCTGTCAGATAAATCAGATTTAAACCAGCATAGTGCTGTTCCTTTAATATCTGAAATTATTCTTTCAAATTTCTCTTTTTCTGTCATTTTTATTGGTCAAGAGCAAGAATTTTTTATTGACTTTCAGTAATTGTGATTAAGAAAACCTGATTAGAAAAGATTCAAACAATTCAATCTGAAAAGGAGAAATAAAAACAAAATAAAATGATTAAATATAAAACATATTATTTCTTGTGGAAAAAGAAGAAAAAAATTATATCAAAATTATTTAGCATAAATTAGAAAGAAATAAAATCTTAGAAAATAGCGAAGTTACTCTCAAGTCTTTTTACTGATTAAGTTTCATTTTTGGTTTGGATTGTTTTTTTTTTTTTGCTTTTTCAAATTCACATTTAAAAAAACTTTTATTTTCCACAATAATAATGGAGCATAATTCACTCCATACCTGCCTCAGACTCCTTCACAGCTGAGGATGTGAACGACACGGCCAAAGAGACGTGCCTGAACTGGTTCTTCAAGATCGCCTCCATCAGAGAGCTGCTGCCCAGGCTGTATCCTTTGCTTCCACTCACCTCACAGTTTCACCTCCTAATGATCTTTGTTTGGAAACCAAAGAGCATCTTTGTTCAACTTCTTATTGTGATTCTTTAACCTCTGAGCTCAGATACGTTGAAGCTGCAATTCTCAAGTGCAACCGTTTCCTCAGCAGATCGTAAGTCTCCTTTAAGCTTGTCTGTTTAGGATGAAGGTCTGTGATGTAACCCGTCGCCGTTCGTCCGTAGAGGAATCCAGGAGACGCTGCCTCGGTTGACCGCCATGATCCGTGGGATCGGCGACCCTCTTGTTGCTGCTTACGCCAGAGCTTACCTCTGCAGGGTGAGTCGCCTTCCCTCTTCATTTTTATTGCTCCCCTTCCATTCTTCTGCTCGGACTTAATGTCGCCGCAATATCCAGGTGGGCATGGAGGTGGCGCCCCACCTGAAGGAGAGCCTGAACGCAAACTTCTTCGACCTGCTGGCCACCTTCCGGCAGATCAGCGGAGACAGCGTCCAGAGGCAGCTGCACGTCCAGAGGGTGGAGGTACCGGTGTACCTGACGCTCTACTCACCCGCCATCAGCTGGATCCTGCAGTGTATCGCATACAGAGCTCCAGAGGTACGCCACCTGCTGGACTCTGACAAAAGGTGCAGCAGAGAAAAACCAAAGCGTTTCCAACATGATGACCAACTCCTTTTCTCTCACCTTTGTTCCCACATCAGCAACTTCTGACAGAGATGATGGAGAGATGTAAGATGATGGCCAATAAGTGAGTAAAGTGTTTGCAGTCAGGCTCACTCATTTAGAGACGCAGGTTTTATTGCAGCTGGAGTGGAGATGGACGCGGTCGCCTATGGGGTGAAATAATAGTCGACAAAATCTATGTAAAGAAGAGTTTATAAATAAAATTAAATAATGTGAATGAATTTAAGATTCAGACATACGAGCGACATCAGGTTGAAGTGTTCAAAATGCAAAGTTTGTAACAATGCAGGTTCAAATCCTCAGTTTACAAGAATGAGTCGCTAATTAGTATAATCACAAATCCATAAATACCAAACTGAAATTATGAACAACAATTATGAATTCACGAATACAGATTAGAAATAGACAATAGAGTTGGGCATGTTTTTCAGTGTTTAGTCCCGTTTCTCTCTTAGACACAACTATGGGCCCAGCTTCTGCAGATGGCCGCAGATGGCCGCTCACACCGAGCCTCGTTCTGCTGGAGGTTTCTTCCTGTTCAAAGGGAGTTTTTCTCTCCACTGTTGCTGCATGCATGCTCTCTGTGAGGGTTTGATGTAGAGAATATCTACAGCCTCTGTTGCACTAAAACATTTCTTATGAACTATGGAGAAACAGTTTATGAATACCTGAAAAATATTCGATTGTATATTCTGGTACATGCTACGGAAGAGGACTAGGGCCACTGAAAAAAAAGTTAACTGCTTTTTAAATTTTATTTCAGTATAATATTCTCAGAATTCTGACTTTGATCTCAGAATATTGACTTTTTTTCTCAGAATTCCGAAAAAATTCTGAGTGTCTGGAAAAAAGTCAATATTCTGAGATTAAAGGCAGAATTCTGAGAAAAAAGTCAGAATTCTGACTTTTTTTTAGATTTTTAAAAATCTAAAAATCAATAAACTTTTCTATTTTTCAGTGGCCCTAATCCTCTTCCGTAAGTTGCAGTTTGTACCACAAACCTTAAAACTCTTTTTATTTACTTCCAGCCGCTATGAACGGCAGCAGGAAACCCCCCACATTCTGGCCGCAGCAGAGAGCTTTTAGCAGGGATTCCCAGCGCTGCCTGCCGGCGGTACGCTGGAAGTCTGGAGCTCCCAGCAAGAACTGCAGATTTTAGTGGGATTATAATTCTTATGAACTGATGAACAGAGGATGTTTGGAGGACTTTCTCGCTTAAAAACGTGTTTCCAACTCATAAAGTAAATTATGCCAAGCTGCTCTCTAGCTTGAAGCTACAGAACAGAGCAGATAAACAACCAGAGCATCAAAGAGTCAAAGCAACTGGACCACAGTTTGATCCAACGTCCAGATTTCTGCGTTTAAGTGTTTTTGACTCTTAAAAAGCTTTTGGTGTGAACGCAGTATTACCTAATAAAGTTGTGGTTTATTGGGTGTTGTTATGAACTTGTAACTTTGTACCCTGTGTTTTGAACTTCTAAATGTATTGTCTCACAGATAAAGATGTGATATTATGTACATTTTAAATGACAACAAGGAACAAATACAAATCTTAACTTAAATAACAATTATTGATTCATAAAATAAATTCAGGCGCCTAGTCTTATGTTATTATTGGCAGTTATCTCACCCCGTAGATGGTCTGTTGTCACACGTCTTGTTTTGGTCTACAGCCTCACCTACTGCTGAAATGTTGCTAATTGCTCCTTTGCTATTTCACTTATTCCGCTGATTTGGGGTTTACTTTCCCACAGTGCTTTGCTGCTGAACTCGATAATGAGAGCCTTCAGACCGGAGTTTGTTGCAACCAGAGCCACAGATTTCATCGGAATGATCAAAGACTGCGACGAGTCCGGCTTCCCGAAGGTCAGAGGTCACAGATCTCATCTGTCTGTTTAAAGCAACTTAGAGCTGCTGACGCTGTAAACGTCTCCTCAGCATCTGCTGTACGGGTCTCTGGGCCGCAGTCTGGGCTGCGCCGACCCTCCAGAGTCCGAGAGGCTGACGATTCTGAACGAAGCCTGGAAGGTCATCACCAAAGTCCGAAACGCTGAGGTTCGGTACCCTCTATGCAACGAACACCCTGGTTCTACCAGAGACGTGTCTATGGTCATGGCTGACCCCCTGTGGGTTTGTTTTTCTAGGATTACATGAACTGTGCAGAGATCTGGGTGGAGTTCACCTGCAGACACTTTACCGTGAGTGAACCCTGACCGAGAAAGATGGCCGCCGCGCCTCCAGCTGTTTCTAACCTCTGTGTCTCCTGCTCACAGAAACGTGAGGTCAACACGGTCCTGGCTGACATCATCAAACACATGACCCCCGACCGCGCCTTCGAGGACGCCTACCCTCAGGTGGGCGGGGTTTACCCCCCCTGCTCCCAGCGCTTTGTTCTCCAGCTGCTCTCTAATCACTGTGTTGTTTTTTCTCACGCTGCGTTCAGCTTCAGTCCGTCATCAGGAAGATCCTCACCTACTTCCACGACTTCTCCATCCTCTTCTCCATGGTCGGTGGATGGAAACACGAGCGGCTGAACGTTACCCGTTCTCCACGTGGCGTTTTAACAGTTTCCCTCTCCTCCGTTTCCTCAGGAGCGCTTCCTGCCGTTCCTGGACATGTTCCAGAAGGACAGTGTGAGGGTGGAGGTCTGCAAATCCTTCATGGAGATCTTCATCAAGTAAGACTAACACCTGAACCAGCTGGGATGGAGGAAGTTTGCGGTGGATTTGTCTCCATCTGTTGTTTGTTTCCTGCAGACACCAGCTGGAGGTCACCAGGGACCCGGTCATCCTCAACGCCATGCTGCACATCTGCAAAACCATGCATGACTCCGTCAAGTAGGTCAAACCTCCAACCTTTGAATTTTACCGTTTAACGCTATCAGTCAGAAGCTCAGGGAATTGGAGCCATGATGGGATGTCGGTCAGTCTGGGAACATTTCGGGGAAAGTTCCTGATGATTTTCAGAGACGAGGCAATCCAGAAATGAAACTTTGAATAACATTTAAAAAAAACCGTTTGGAAAATAACTTTACTGTATTTTATTTCAAATTCTATTGTTACAAAATTTTTCATATTTATTTATTTATTTTACAATTTATTGGAATTTAATGCATTTTTTTCATTCTCTTCCCGTCTTGGGGCGGGCTTTCATCAGGAGTGAGGAGGGAGACATATTTCTATTGGTCGAGATGGGCATCAGACACATTTTCATTGGTTAAGGGAGTTAAAGTAAAGACAACAGGTTTATTCTAAATTTGATTTAAATATTTTATTCCTGGATTGCATCTTTTGTTTATTTCCATTTACAAAACAAATTCACATCCTGCATCAATAATGTGCTAGAACGACGTGTTACGGCTGAAATAATTCGTTCATTATTTTCAGATAGAATTTTGATTTCACACCAGCTTCTGTTAGCGCTGTTAGCTTATGTTAGCGCCGTTAGCTTCTGTTAGCGCTGTTAGCTTTAGCCTCTATTGTAAACATTAGATCACATTTGTTTCTTCCAACAGATACCTCATGTGAGGCAGTGAACCATTGTCCAAATTTCCTGTCAAACCTAGCCTAGCCTTCCCGTGGCTAGGCTCCGCTAACCGCTATTTACCCAGCATGCATTGCACAGGTGAAGAGATGGCCTTCTCCATGGCTTAAAGATATAACCAAGGATTTATACATTTTGAAGTAAATCTTTGCATTAAAACCAACATTTTTAAGTCAATAAGAAAACATACTGAAGCAAAATGTTTAGCTGGTCGTTGATCTCTTTAAAATAAACTCATTTGGCCTCAAACCGAGCCTCATCCCTGAAGTCTTTGTGACGGAACTGACGGTGCGATTGCCATAGTAACTTGGGTGGTGCATTCTGGGTATTTATACTGAAAATCTTCAATCGGCTGCAGGGGAATTCCAGTCAAATGGGAATGCATGACAGCTAAATGTACGGCGACACTTTTACGTCCAGCTTCTAAAGCCTGGCTTATGCTGAGAAACCAGGCCGTCTGCATGTGTGTCGCAGTTAACGCAGATATGCCCCAACCATCAGTCCTTTACCATCAAAAAGGTTGGAACTTCTGATTTAGAGCAGAAATGGGTCGCTCCGCGTCCAACATCAGTGTCGAACCTCAGAAATGCGCTTCTGCTCTCCCTGAAGACCCGAGGTCGTTGGAGGGAAACTATGACATACCGGTGAACTTTGAATTAAAGGCTTGTTATCCTCTCGCAGCAGTGTGTCACAGTTAGCTTGTCGCAGGTATGACAGATATTTTTGATTTATGCCTAATTTTGAAGCGTGGTCTGCACTGTTATTCCACGCCACAATGCAAGAGGGTCAATCAGGAACTAGCTAGGATTTTGGGTATTCGTGTGTCAGTTTGACGAGCTTGTTCGCCGTCTACAACCCCTCATCCAATGCCGGACGACACACAGTTCACCCGTGAGTGTTCTACAAAGACTGGCCGTGGCGCTGCGTGTTTTGGCTTCGGATGCAAACCAACAGACCATTGCACAGAGCTACAAACTAGTGTCAGGACATACGCATAGTGTAGAGCGGATTATCATTTGACCAATCAGAGCCCTCCTGTCTTCGGCGCTATCTGCGGTCACATACAATTTTGGAGAGTTGCAGTAGAGTGTCTGCGGAAGGAGCGAGGACGTCTCTGTGTTCACTGCGACACACGCAGACCTCATTTCAAAGTATAAACCAGCCATTACCCTGCAGTCCTTGTGTGTGTGAAGGCAGGCGGAGTGTTTAACCCTTTGTTTGTCCTGCAGCGCTCTGACTCTGGAGGACGAGAAACGATCTTTGGCTGTGCTGATCACCGGCTTTATCCGCATGGTGAGACTTCTCAGCTTTTGGATAAAGTGGATTTATGTCTCTAGAAACCTTGGATGGAACAAAGGTGTTAATAATGGAGGCAGCGCTGCTTCATATTTGCGTTTTTATTTGAATGAAATCAGGCCTGACCTTAGGAATTCATTTTTATAAAATAATCTCATCATAAAGTCGAATGATTGACTCAAAGTGAGGAGGTAGGTTTTCTCCTTTATGTAGATAGAAATGTTAAATCTCCTTTAATCAGGGAAATGAGTCCGATCGGATCTGTCCATCTTTAAACAATGTTAACATCATTACTGGGCTGGACCATGAATCTGAATCAATAGAAAATACATCCAGTAGCTGCTCTGAACTCAGAAACACATGGCATTCTGGGAGATGTAGGCAGAGGAGATGATTAGCGTCCTGCAGCCAAAATAGGCAACGTTGGTATGGAGTGAATTTTGCTTCAATATTAAAGAATTT
This sequence comes from Cyprinodon tularosa, assembly GCF_016077235.1. Lineage (NCBI taxonomy): Eukaryota > Metazoa > Chordata > Actinopteri > Cyprinodontiformes > Cyprinodontidae > Cyprinodon > Cyprinodon tularosa. Next base: position 215,500 of record NW_024039477.1, on the reverse strand, counting down.
GTAAATTGAAATAAAAAGATAAATTCATACCAGAAATGAAACATTAAAAACATTTGAGATAAACTTCACCGTTTTTTCAAACGTATGTATTAAATAGTTTTCATAGACTATATTTTCATTTTGTTTGAGTTGAAAGAATTTCAAATTTTACTTCTTTTCACTTCAAGCCCATTTAAAATAGTTACAAACATCCATCCATGCAGACCAATAGGAATGCATCTCCAGAGAATGTGAAAAATTAAATTCAAATTTGAAAAAAACAACAGATAAAACATAAAGATGAAAACAATGCAATATGTAATCTTTTTTTAGAGGAAGTTTTCCAAAGTTTAATTTCTTAATTGAATGTTTTTTTGAAAATGAAAATAAATTCCCTCCATAGTAGGGCTGAAAATGTTCAGAAGAAGAATAAATCTTGTGTTATTACTTCCATGGTTCTAGATGGGGGCCTACAGGGGCCCGTGCCCCTGTCGAACCTGACCCGTTTACTGATTACATAATACTAAATTAATTTCTGATGACGATATACACTGACAGAGAAACCATAACTCATTGATCTCTCGGATCACTGTCAGTTTTTACCTTTAGATTAGATTAGATTTTTTAGATTAGATTCAACTTTATTTTTTTACACAGGTACAGGTACAAGGCAACAAAATGCAGTTTAGTCTAACCAGAAGTGCAATAGCAGCAAGTGCAGAATAAATAATGGTTCTATAAATACAGGACATGGGTTTCTACTGAATAAGTATAGAGATGAATATCATTATAAACAGAATCTTACTAATAGATGAATATAATATATAGATCACTAGTGTTATGAACTAAATTTACAGCTGGATATGTACCGAATATAGTATATAGGTGAATATTACTATAAAAAGGGTTTTTACAGTTGGGTACAATAGCATAATATACAGAAGGGTTTTACTATAAAATGATAGAGTTTGGACAGAAGCTATCTAGATTAAAGTGCAGTGGAAGGTAACTGCATATTACAGTTAAAATACGTTATTGCAGATGTAAATGTAACAGTCGGCACTGCAAATCAATATTCAGTCAAAGTGAGTAGTGCAAGATGCACGTAAACAGTTGTTACAATAGTAACAGTCAGAGTCAGAGTTTTAGAGTATTGAGTTTTACTTAAATAACGATTTTAAATTCAAGGTATTGCAACCTGTCGCTCAAGATAAATGTGGCCCCATTCTGGCCCCCGTAGTAAATATGATCTTGAACCTTCACCAAGTTTCATTTCTAACCTCCTCTCCACACTCAGTCACCCAACATCTTATAAATATCTAAAATATCAACACAAACGTCGGATTTCATTTAGCGCCGTACACAGAAGGACATTTTCAGTTTCAGGGTTGAGATGTTAAGTGAAGTAGATGAAACATTTATTGTTGTGATATATGATTAGAATATACTTTTTGTTAATAAAAAAATAAAATAATTAAATGTCTCTTTAATGAAAAAATAATTTAGAAACTACGATGGAATAAGTACTTTATTTGAACCATAAATTAGTTGGGTTTCAGTCTGGGGGCATTGTTTTTTGGGACTCCCTAAAACCAGGCTGAATGAGGCCGACCTCGGCGCCACAGATTGAATTCTTTCTGTTGACTGAAGCTTTCAGCTTTTTTTTATTTAATTTTTTTATTTCCATTTCTCTGTCACAAGTACAGAGCAACGAAATTCACCCTCTGCATTTAACCGATCCTCTTGGGGAGCAGTGGGCTGCCATTGTGTGTTCCCCGCGGAGCAGTGTGGGGTTAGGGGTCTTCCTCAGGGACCCAGAGTGGCAGTCTGAGGGAGTGGGGCTTGAAAAGAGAACTTCCGGATTCCAAGCTCTATGCTCTAACCACTAGGCTGCCACTCATCTGTGGATGGAATATGGGGTCGGTGAAAATGTCCCTGCTGCTGATGCTAAAGCTGCTAATGCTAACGCTGATGACGCTAACGCTGCTAATGCTAACGCTGATGACGCCTCCGTTGCTCCGCAGGTCTCCTTCGGTCGGGACTTAGAGCAGCAGCTGACTTTCTGTGTGGAGGCCAGAGCCACCTTCTGCAACCTGGAGCCGGTCCTGGTCCAGCTGATCCACGTCAGTAGACAGTCTGTCTGCACACGCTGACCCCGCCCCCTTCAGCTCTCACCATGTGACCCTGTTTCCTGCAGACGGTGAACCAGCTGGCCATGGAGACCAGGAGGGTGATGAGAGGGAATCACTCCCGGAAAACGGCGGCTTTCGTCCGGGTGAGTCGGACCGTCGTGTCCTCGGTGTGGCGTGTTTTCCTCAGAGGAGGACTTCCTGTTCACGCTCTGTCTGCTTCCAGGCGTGTGCAGCCTATTGTTTCATCACCATCCCGTCGCTCAGCAACATCTTCAGCCGCCTCCACCTCTACCTACTGTCTGGTCAGGTGGCGTTGGCCAACCAGTGTCTCTCTCAGGGTGAGCACCTCCTGTTCTGGAGCTTTGGCCGTCCACCATCTTAAATGTTTCACTGGGATTTTAGGTTTGCGTCTTTTAGAGTTCTGCCGTCTCGAATCATCTGGTTGATCCAGTTACTTTGTTGTTTTGATTTTTATTTAACTTCTTTGAGGCCCAGAATCTCATTCATTTTTACCACTAAAGCTTAAGAGTTTGAGCCTTTCTGCGCCACAAAATATATGAAAATGATTGAATATTTGAAGTGCAGCTCAGGGGCCTATGTATGGGGGGAATTATCTATTCTTTTTTTTTTTTTCAGTTTTGTTTGCTTTTTTCCAAATTTTTGTTTTTCAGATCAAGTTTTACTAATTTTATTCTCATCAAATAGCTTTTTCAGATCTTATTCCCTCTCAAAGGCAGCCGGCCTAAGAAGTGAGGAGCAAAGATGCACTTATGACATTTTATCTGTTAGGAGTGAGCGTTTGGTTTGGGCCTGGAGGGAAAACAATCTGACCAATAAAACGCCATTTGAAATTAATAAGATTTCATGAAGCAAGATCTGAAAAAAGGAT